>NW_005372107.1:592146-617639 GCF_000412655.1 Myotis brandtii
GCCTGATTTCAGAGAGGAAGGGAGAGGGAGAGAGAGATAGAAACATCAATGATGAGAGAGAATCATTGATTGGCTGTCTCCTGCACACCCCCCACTGGGGATCAAGCCTGCAACCCAGGCATGTGCCCTTGACCGGAATCAAACCTGCAACCCTTCAGTCCACAGGCCAATGCTCCATCCACTGAGCCAAGCCGGCTAGTGCTGCCTGATTATTATTTGTTCCTTCATCATCCTGTCCATTTATTTCTTTAAACTATTAAAAATGCTTTTATATTGTCTCTTTGATATTTTCAATATATGCAGCCTTTGTGGGTCTGTTCTGCATCTTGTCATGGCTGATCCAAGTCATGGCAGCTTGTTTCCTCATGCGTGTGTGTGTGTGTGTGCGCTGTTCTTTGGGAATGTAGCTATGGGAGATCTTGGAGGACTGGGTTGTTTGATATTTTCAATATATGTAGCCTTTGTGGGTCTGTTCTGCATCTTGTGGTTCCTGCTGATCCTAGGGCATGGCAGCTTGTTTCCTCATGCGTGTGTGTGTGAGTGTGTGTGTGTGTGTGTGTGTTCCTCCAAAGAGTATTTGCCCTGGTGTCAGGTGACACTGTGTACCCGGGACCACTTAAAATGTTCATCTCATAGTGGACCCATGCCAGAGGAAGTTGCAGCCTCAAACCATTGCCCAGCCTCCTCCTCCAGAGTATTTGCCCTGGTGTCAGGTGACACAGTGTATCCGGGACCACTTAAAATGTTCGGCTTGTGTTTTCCGTGCAGATGGCTAGTGTGAGTTTTTGCTCCAAATCCTTGAGAGTACAAGCTCATGGTTAGGAGTTGTCCAGAGATAAATTTTCATCTTTTCTCTGCTGTCCTCCAGAGCGAAGGCTCCCACTCTCTGCATAAGGCACAGTTCCCCTGATCTTCGTGGAGGAGGAGCCCAGCTCTTTGTGGTTTGGTGGTGGTCTCTGAGATACTGTTTTTCCTTGCTTGGAGCGCAGGCTTGGTCTTCTATTCCCTGCTGCCACCTCCCCCGCCTCCAAGGGCCCTTTAAAATCAAGCTCTGTGTGCCACCCAGGGTCAGCACTAGGACAAAAACCACATCAGTGCCACCCACTGATCAGTCAGGGTCCTACCAGGAGACTGAAACCACACCAGTTATTTTAACAGAGGGAATTAGTAACTGATGAGGCAAGAAGACTAAGGAATGATGAAGAAGCAAGTGCAGGGAGCTGCTGCCGCCTTTTGCTCCCCCTAGGGTTGGGGAACAAAAGGAAAAGGTAGGAATGATTGAAACGTAGATGTTGGAGGTTGGGTTCCATAGAGCCGAAACTCAGACCCTGGGAGGGGCTGGACGAGGCGGGTTCTGCAAGTGCTAGGAAGTGCGAACTGGACTGCTCTGCTGCCCTGGGAAGGAGCGCTTGCAGAAGCAGAGGTGTGTGTGTTGGGGGGCGGGGGGCGGGGAGGGGAGCGATGCTCACAGGATCTACAAGGAGCAGATCCTCCTCCCTCCTCCAGTCTTGCAGCCTGTCTCTAGCTCCCCCTGCTGGCCCAGCTCTCTCATTTCTGGCCTCTGATAACTCTGCTCGCCTTTCCACTGACCCGGCCTTGCATTTCCAAAAGGTGCTTGAATGCTGTGCCAGTCATCGTGAATCTTCTCTGCTGGGAGGGTTCGTTCCTTAGGTCATGCGGCCCCGCCGTATGGCCAGATATGGAAGGCTCTGTGCAAGAATTTAAGAAGGAGCATTCAGATCTGTACACAGAAGGCTTCCTCTGGGACCTGTGTCAGGGAAGGACTGACCGGAGGCCCAGAAACAAGAGAAGAGTCTAGAGACCTTGAGGCAGGTCAGGGCGTGAGCTGGATCTGGTGACTCCCTAGCTTTTTCTTGGGCTCCCTGCCCTCTTCCCAGCCCCTAGGATGCACCATTTAAAGGAGCCAGCCTCATTTATTGTGCCCTCTCCCAGGTCCTTCTGGTCACCTCGTCTTTCATGTCCCCTTCTGAGAGCCGAAGTGGCTCCAACCCCAACCGTGTTCGCCTTTTTGGGCCTGAGAAGTTGGTCCGGGGAGCAGCTGAGAAGCGCTGGGACCGAGTCAAAATTGTTTGCAGCCAGCCCTATAGCAAGGTACCTAGGGTGGGAGCGGGGAGTTCAGGGTCCTTGGTCATGGGTGAGGAGAGAGCGGAGGGGCCAGTATAGAGTCACAGTGGGCTGGGAGGACTGGACAGCTGGTATCCCCATGGGACCAGGGCTTCCCTGAAATGGGTTTGAGTTCCCCCTCATATGAGGCTTTGTTTCCTGGACGATGTTTTGGACAGTGAACTGTAGGACCTCAGAGGGGAACTGGGGAAGGGGACAGCTGACTTGTTGGAGAGGTGGTCTAGGAGAGTGGGCCTAGGAGTTAACATCAAGAGAGTGAAGTCAGACACTGGGTTTAAGATGGGCTACACCACTTCTTACTGTGTGACTCTGGGCAAGCGACTTAATCTTTCTGGTCTCAGTTTCCTGATCCTTATGGGTTGCTGTGAGTTAGGATGCTAAGCTGTGATTACAAGACCCACGTGGTAATGACACCACACAGTAGAGGTATCCTTACCCGGGGAACTGTCCTGGGGGGTGTTTGACTGGTCATCCAGGGACCCAGGTTCCTCCCATCTTATGGCTCTGCATCCAGCTGGCAGAAGGGGAAAGAGCCTGGAGCACTTCTGTATTCCCGAAGTGGCACGCAGCACTCCCTCCATTCCACTTGCCCATTGCTTATGCGGCTAACGGGACTAATGCATATAAAAGGGCTCAGAGCTGTGCTGACCCAGAGTTAGGGCTCCGTAACAGCTGGATATTATTATTGTCCACAGTATCATACAGACCTCTCCCTAAATGAGGCAAGAGCCAGAGAGAGGGTTCCCTAAGTTAAAGGGGCTTGGGCCAGGCTTCAGTCCTTGGCCAGATTCCCTGACTCCAACCCCTTCTTTCCCAGGACTCCCCCTATGGCCTGAGTTTTGTACGGTTTCACAGCCCTCCAGACAAAGATGAGGTAGAGGCTTCACCCCAGGTAAGCTTTACCCACCACCCCCAGAGCCTTCTCCCTCTCTCTTCTCCCCCACCTGCCAACAGTCCACACCCACTGCACTGACCTTCTGGGACCTTAGAAGGTGACCAAGCTTGGCCAATTCCGTGTAAAGGAGGAGGATGAGGGTGCCAGCTCCCTGAGACCAGGGGCCCTCTTCTTCAGCCGGATCAATAAGACATCCACTGGTGAGTGTGGAAAATCTGAGGCCTGAGTGAGTACAGGGTTGGGACCTAGACTCCTGAGTCTGAGGAGGCTGGGGGCCTGGCCTCCTGGGTCCGAGGGGGAGGGGACTGAGGGCCTGGCCTCCTAGGTCCGAGGTGGAGGGGACTGGGGGCCTGGCCTCCTGGGTCTCTGCTGGGAACACCCCTCTGTTGCATGGATAGGAACTGAAAGGCCCCAAGGGCCCAGGCTTATCTTGGTTCTACTTTCTCCCTCTGTAGCCACAACCAGTGACCCAGCGGGACCCAGCTATGCAGCTGCCACACTGCAGGCCTCAAGTGCCACCTCCTCAACCTCTCCAGCCTCCAGGGCAGTAGGCAGCACCTCCAAGGTGAGATCATCAGACCCTGACGGGTGGAGGAGGAGGAGAGAAGCTAGAGGCCTCATTTCATCTCACCCCGCTTAGCCTCAGGAGTCCCCCAAAGGGAAGAGGAAGTTGGATTTGAATCAAGAAGAAAGGAAGACCCCCAGCAAACCGTCAGCCCAGCCCTCACCACCTGCCCGCAAGAGACCCAAATGTGAGCAAACTGGATTCCTTGTTCCCACAGGGGCCTGGGTTCCTGTGTCGTAGGGGTGAGCGGACTGGGGCTGGGACTCTGGAGCTGAGGGAGGACGGGCGAGGGGTTTAGTCCCAGCAGTGCTAACTGAACCTGCTCTTTGGCTTCCACAGTGTCTGCACCCATCTCTACCCCTGCCACTGCCTCAGTCCCTGCCCCAGCACGGGGGGCAGTGCCAGGGAAGCCCCGAGGAGAAGGCACGGAGCACAGGGCACCCCGAGCTGGCCCGCAGGAGATGGGGAAGATCCTTAAGGGCGTGGTGGTGGTGCTGAGTGGCTTCCAGAACCCCTTCCGCTCGGAGCTCCGGGACAAGGCCCTAGAGCTCGGGGCCAAGTATCGGCCAGACTGGACCCCAGACAGCACCCACCTCATGTAGGCCTGTGACCTCCTCCTTCCCACCTTCCTGCTACCTCTCCTCCGCCTCTGTCTCCATCCTGCTTTCTCTCTCTCTCTGCCTGTCTGCCTGTGTGTGTCTTTGTCCTGTCTCTTCAGTTCTCTGTATGGATCCTCTGCCTCGTTTTCTCTGATTTGTACATCTTTCCTTCCGTCTCCCTGTTTCTCCCATATCTGTTTCTTTTTCTCTCTTACTCGTCTCTTCTCCCTCTCTCTGTCCTCCTTGTCTCCCTCCTCTCTTTTATCCCTCAGATCACACCTGACTGACACCCTCCATTCTGCTCCCCACAGCTGTGCCTTTGCCAACACCCCTAAGTACAGCCAGGTCCTAGGCCTCGGAGGTCGCATTGTGCGTAAAGAGTGGGTGCTGGACTGTCACCGCATGCGGCAGCGGCTGCCCTCCCGGAGGTGAGGCCTCCCTGCACACCTGTGTATACGCCTGTATATACACATACACTTGCCTACCCTGCTCCTCATCCCTGGGCTGAGCAATGCTAGGGATCTGGAGAGAAATCAGACTGGAGCCTGCTAGTGGAGAACACCCGCGGGCCTGGACCAGAGTGAGCTGACTTCTGAGAGAAGGAAGGGCATGGGCTAGGAGTCGTGGAGAGGGAGAGAGGGCTTGCCTGGGGGGCTCACGTGGGCTCTGTGAAGTCTGCTTAGCGGAGAAGGAAAGGACATTGCAGGCTAGAGAAACAGTGTGTGCCAAGACTTAGGGGCGGAGAACAGTGTTGGGGCTTGTTTAGATTAATTTATTTTATATTTATTTAATTTTTAAATTTATTTATCTTTATTGTTGAGGGTAGATTCATTTAAAGCAAGACCCTGAAGCCCCTGCTTGGTGCCAGGCTGGCCCATGCGAGGCTGGGCACCCAACCATCAGGTCTTGCCTTTGACAAGGCCTCTCACTTTGATGAGGGGTCAGACTTATTACAAAACAGTATGGGTCCTGGCCGGTTTGGCTCAGTAGTTAGAGTGTTGGCTTGTGGAATGAAAGGTTGCAGGTTCGATTCCAGTCAAGGCACGTACCTTCGTTGCAGGCTTGGTCCCGGAACTGGTCAGGATGCTTGTGGGAGGCAACCAATCGATGTGTCTCACATCAGTGTTTCTCTCTCTGTCTCTCCCCCTCCCTTAAAGAAAAATCAATGGAAAAAATATCCTCATGTGAGGATTAACAAAAAACAAACAAACAAATAAAAAACAGTATGGATGCCTGGTGTTGTGGCTCCGTGGTTGAGCGTTGACCTACGAACCAGACAGCGGTCGCCAACCGGTGGTCCACGGCCCACTGGTGATCCGTAAGGTCCAAAAGGTTGGCGACCGCTTAACCAGAGGCTGAACCAGTTCCTGGCCAGGGCCCATGCCTGAGTTGCAGGCTCCATCCCCAGTAGGGGGCGTGCAGGAGACAGCCCATGGATGATGCTCTTTCATCATTGATGTTTCTCTTTCCCTTCCTCTCTGTAAACCTTCCTCTCTGAAATTAATAAAATATATTTTAAAAAATAAGATTTTAAAAAACGTATGGAGGAAGGCCCAAGGAGAAAGCGCAGTGTGTAGGGGTCTTCAAGGGTGAGAAGAGGTTTACCAGGCTGAACAGAGAGTCTGCTGGGTGGAGAAGCCCAAGTTGGGGTCAGCCTGGTGTCTGCCCTGAGGAGGTGCAGGTGGGCTCCGCTTGCTGTGGGAGGCAGGAAGTGGCAGGAAAATGAGGCTGGGGCAGCAGGAGCCATGGAAGGCTTTGGAGCTGGGGAAGGACAGGGTCAGATCTGAGGCCCATGGATCGGAAGGGAGACTTGTGTTATACTCCATGGGAGAGAAGACCTGAGTGTGTTCAGAATTGGGGCTGTGCCTGCTGTATTTGAGAGACTCTTTATTGGGGGGGGCGGGCCGGGCCGGGAGGTGGAGGTGGAGGCTGGGAAGTGGTGGGATCAGCTCAGAAAGGACTGCTAGTGCCTGGCCAGGGCAGGGCTCTGTCCAGCTCCACAGACCCCACATCTATAGCTCGGGAATGCAGACACCTCTGGAAGCCAAAAGTGTTTTTCTGGATTTAGCACAAACACACTGCCTGCATGATCATCCTGAGCTGATGCGAGGTTATGTGTGACCTTTATTCCATTAAGTACGTCATCATATTGTTTACAGAAATATTCATGAGTTTGATTTACAGGGCACTTCCTCCTTCTGCACAGGGGGGTGGTATGTAGCAATCTATATATCTCTAAAATCTGAAAATTTCAAAATGCTGAAACCCACCTGGCTCCAAGGGTCTCTCTGTGAGCAGCAGGGAGCCGTGGAAGGTTTGGGGGGGGGGCAGGCTCTGTTGTGGGGCTGGAGTGTCTAGGCCAGGCTGCAGGTGGGGACCTGGAGGAGGCTGGGACCTCTGGGATAGAAATGAGATGGGTTGGGGTCTATTTACGGGCAGAGGAACTGGATTTGGATCATTGTCTGCCCAAGAAAAGGCAATAAACGGTGCTAGGTTTGCAACTGGGGTTTTTTTTGGTGGCTGTTGTTTATTTTTTATATATTTTTATTGCTTTCAAAGAGGAAGGGAGAGGTAGAGAAAGATAGAAACATCAATGATGAGAGAGAATCATTGATCGGCTGCCTCCTGCACGCCCTCTACTGGCATGTGCCCTGACCAGGAATTGAACTATGATGTCCTGGTTCATAAGTCGACGCTCAAACACTGAGCCTACACCGGCCGGGCTGCAAATGGGATTTCTTATTTTTTTATTTTTGCAACTGGGTTTTGACAAAAAAAAAATTAAATTCGGAAAGCACTTTATATTTTTAAAAGTTGATGATGGAAGATTCCTGGGTGATGGCTCTCCCCACAATAATCACAAATTGAGTTTTTAAAATCTTAGTGCTTTAAAGAAAAGGCTTATAAACCTACCATTGATTCTTTAATCAACTATGACACTTTAAATTCTCTGAATTTCCCACGAGCCAGTGCTGTCCAGTGAGTGTGACTTACCTGAACAGGGTTTCACCAGCTTTGGAAAAATCAAATTATGTGCAGATGGTCTTCATGTGCGTACCATGAAAGTAAAGCCAACACATTCAATTGCTTCTGCCACTTAATTTGCCCTGGGTTTGAGGCAAAGTAGTTAATCTCTCTGTGCCTTAGTTTCCTCATCTGTAAAATGGGGCTAAGATACCACCTACCTCAGGATTCCGTGACTCCACATTTGTCAAGTGCATAGAATAGTGCCTGGCACATAGGAAATCCCCTATAAGTGTTAGCTGTTGTTATTATGAGAACTAAGAGAATTCTTTTCCTGGAGTGTCAGCAGCTTAAGGACCATGAATATAGTGCCAAGGTCTTTAAAACTGTATTTGCTGCCCTAACCAGTTTGGCTCAGTGGATAGAGCGTCAGCCTGCGGACTCAAGGGTCCCAGGTTCGATTCCGGTCAAGGGCATGTACCTTGGTTGCGGGCACATACCCAGTGGGGAGTGTGCAGGAGGCAGCTGATCGATGTTTCTCTCTCATCGATGTTTCTAACTCTCTATCGCTCTCCCTTCCTCTCTGTAAAAAATCAATAAAATATATATATTTTTAAAACTGTATTCACTGTTGGTAATTTTCCCTTAATTTGTAGGCATTCTCCCAAAGAGAAACTGACCTGTATTCGCTGTTGGGAATTTGCCCTTAATTTGTAGGCATTCTCCCAAAGAGAAACTGACTTTGATTCTCAAAGAGGAACATTATTTCTGATTTTTTTTTCTTTCTGAAATGGGGCATTTCTTCCGCAAGAGGAGGGAGGGCGGGCAGCCAAGGGGAGCTCTGGTCTCTCTCCTGTGTGTGTGGCTGGGGTGACGGGGTCAGCGGGGCCTTCCAGAGCGGGGAAGCGAGGCAGCTGGGAGAGTGGCCATGGGGTGACCCTGAGCACCCTCCCTACAGGCCCCAGGGGACAGGACCTCCTGTTTGTCTGAGGCCTGATTCCTTCCCCAGGTACCTCATGGCAGGGCCAGACTCCAGCAGCGAGGACGAGGGCGGCCCTCACGGCGGCAGCAGCGGGGATGAAGCCCCACAGCTTCCCCAAAAGGTCCGCTGTCCTCTGACCAGCAGTGGGAGGGTGTACTGGGAGGAGGATATGGGTCTGTTGTAGCCCCCAAAGTCTACTCCTGCCTCCTGTGGCTCACCTCCCCACATCCTCCCACCCACCCTGCCCCTTGGGTGCTCACTCCCCTACTCCCCCTCCTCAGACCAAAACCAAAGCCCCTCAGGCAGCGGGATCCAGCTCACCCCAGACAGCCTCCACTCCAGAAGAGACCAAACCAGCCTCACCCGGGTCCCAGGAGGATACCCACACTGAGGGGGAGTGGTCAGGTCAGCCTTAGGGAGGAGGGGACTGGGGGCCTAGAATTCTGAGGGAGGAGGGTTCTGGGGGCCTGGACTCCTGGGTCTGAGGGAGGAGGAGGGAGGCTGAGGGCCCCCCGATAACTGGATCTGGAGGGCTATTGAGGTTGGGGGTTGGGATGCCTGTGTGAGACTGTGCAGAGGGTTACCGGTCTTCCCAGAACACAGGGGGTCACCTTGCACCGACTAAGCTTATGCTCGCTTAGCAGAAGGACAGGACAATGGAGCGGAAGATTCTGAGGACACTGAGGATGAGCTGAGAAGGTAGCATCGGGGCCGGGGGGTCAGGGTGGGCCGGGCCTTGGGTAGAGGGGATTGGTCTGCATACTCTTCCCCCACCCCTCTTGGCTCCCCCAGGGTGGCTGAGCAGAAAGAACGAAAGCAGCCCCCTGGCCAGGGGGAGAATGGCGAGGACCCATATGCGGGATCCACAGATGAGAACACCGACAATGAGAGTCCCCCAGAGTCTCCTGACCTGCCAATTCCTGAACTCCCAGGTAGGAAATCCCCCCTCCCTCACTCCTGAAGTGGGATCCGTCCCTTTCAATTCTCATCTGTGACTTGCTCCAGCTAGCCTAGGATTGCTGCTACCCACCCTGGGACTTGTCTCCTGGTCTCCTCCCCGCCACTGCCTGCCTTTGCCACCTCTTCGTTCTCTTAGGCCTGTTCCCTTCCCTCCCCTTCCCTTTCTGTCCCCCATCATAGCCCAGCACCAGGCAGGTGTGACCACCCCCTTTGGCTCCACTCCAGGTGTGAACAGCCCCTCTCTCACATCAGAGCTTAACCCCCCTAGGCTTCAGGATTACCTGGAAGTCTTTTAAAATCTGCAGATGCCCAGCCTCCCACCCCCACCCCTCAGTTTAGTTTTTGTGTGGGTGGGGCACTCGAAAAGGAATGAGACCAACCAGATGAAAAAGTGGCCGGTTCGTCAGTGTCTGACCCGGCCACGCTTATTAAGTGGCAACAGCCCATTTGTGACTTGGGAGAATGAGGGGCTCTCTATGAGGCTCTGGTAGGGAAGGAACTGTTTGTCCCTTCTCCCTGGCCCCTCAGCCCTTTGGTGGCGATGGCAGTGCCAGGGAATTGGGCATCATGTAAGAAGCACATTACCATCATTGGAATCGTGTCTTTTACCGTTAAAGAAAACAACGAAAAACCAGGCTCTGCTGGGCTGGCTGAACCGCTTGTCCTCATTGCCCCGTCCGTTCCCTGCCCTCCTGTTTGGCCTCTGTGGCCCCTGGCTGGTGCCTTGGCACTTGAGGGCCTCACCTTGGCTCTTCTACCATCTCCCCAGACTTCTTCCAGGGCAAACACTTCTTCCTGTACGGGGAGTTCCCTGGGGACGAGCGGAGGAAGCTCAGCCGCTATGTCACAGCCTTCAATGGGTCAGTCGCTGGGGGTGGGACTGGGGTGAGGGGGGTGCTGAGTTTTGAGGAGGGGTGTGGTAGGTTGTGGGAAGGAGGGCAATTGGGAGGTGGGGAAGGGGCGAACCCTGCAGGATGGGCACAGGCCACAGAGTTCAGTGGCAGCCCTGCTGCGTAGCTCCCCCCAGGCCCCGGGCACCCTTCTGAAAGGATTAGTGACAGTGGGAGCTGTCATTCCTTCTCTAAAGGGAGGCTCCCGGCCACCCTTCTGAAAGGATTAGTGACAGTGGGAGCTGTCAGTATGGTGGCTGTGGTGAGACTGGCACGTGGGACAATGGAGGACCACAAGCAGCCTCTAGGGGACATAGGTGGGGATAGGAGAGAATGGTTGGGGAGTGGGGTGTCAGCAGAGGGGACACCGATTCTCGGTCTCTTTTCTTCTCCTGCTAGGGAGCTCGAGGACTATATGAGCGACCGGGTCCAGTTTGTGATCACGGCACAGGAGTGGGACCCCAGCTTTGAGGAGGTGAGTTCAGAGGGGCAGGGAAAGGGAGACCCAAACTGCCCTTGAATCTCCTCTATCCCCTCCTCTCTCACATGTGTCCCCTGCCCCCCTGCAGGCCCTGATGGACAATCCCTCCCTGGTGTTTGTCCGCCCGAGATGGATCTACAGTTGTAATGAGAAGCAGAAGTTACTTCCTCACCAGCTCTATGGGGTGGTGCCCCAGGCCTGAAGTATGTGCTTGTGCACACACATGCGTGCACACACACACACACAAGTTTAATAAAGCTGACTTGGTTTGGAGCCACTGCCTCTCTCACTCAGGAGTTTCCCAGAAATTCTAAGAGGCTCCCAGCTGTCTTCTGTTTGGTGTTGCCTCCCCTCTGAGAGGCAGGTCTCTGAGCTGCCTGAGACTCCTGACCTGGGTCCTGGAGAGAATGAGGGCTCTCTGAGGGCTCTGGTAGGGAAGGAGCTGTTTGTCACTTCTCGCTGGCCCCTCAGCCCTGTGGCAATAGGTGCCAAGGAATTGGGAATGACACTAACTGTCACACATGGTTTCACATCACCTCATTTGGGAGGTAGAATGGGGGGAAGGGCATTTTACTCAATCCACCCAAATCCTGAATCCCCTTCAAGGCTCCACTACACATAAGGTAGGAGCCGAGCTGGATGTTTAGAGAATCGGGACAGAAGATGGGGTGTCGTTCTAGGCAGGGCCATGGCATGGACAAAGGCCCGAAAGTGGGAGCTGCTAGCCTGGTGTCTGGGTAGAGTTGAAAGAGCATTGCCACCCTTGGTGAAGAGGCTGTAGGGGCAGATCTGGCTAGAAAGGTGGGTACAGTCCTTGCAGCTGCAGTTTCCACTGTGGTAGCCAATGGACACAGGTGGCTATTTACAATGAAATGAGCCCAGGCCTGTTGCTCAGTGGTTAGGGCATCGACCCTTGGACAGAAGTGTCTCGGGTTCAATTCCCAGTCAAGGGCATGTACCTCGATTGCAGATGCATCCCTGCCCCAGTCCAGGCGCGAGAAGGAGGCAACCGATCGATGTGTCTCTCACATTGATGTTTCTCTGTCTCCCCTTCCTACTCTCTCTAAAAGTCAATAGAAAAAAATATCCTTGGATGAGGATTTAAAAAAAAATTACAGTGAAATGAAAGGGCAAATTCACTTCCTCCTCACACTGGCCCCATTTCAGTGCTCTGGCCACGGCACTGGCAGCACAGACATTTCCATCCCCGTGGGAAGCACAAGCACGCTGACAGCACCAGGCAGAGAGTCTTGGACTTTTCCTGGGGGAATGGGGTCGGGAAGGGGTTTGAGCAGCACAAAGGGCTGGGTCATCTGGGTTTGAGATCTGCCCTTTGGGTAAACTTTTCTTGGACATTCCAAGCCCATTCCCAGCTTTGGCCCCATCAACTAACCAAGGGCCACCAACCTTAATCCTTTCTCTTTGTTGACCTTTGCTTTTTCATCTCTGAGGTGAAGGTGGTATTAGATTCTGCATCCACTCGTTCACTTTTCATTCATTCATACATGTACTGACCACTCACCATGTTACTTCCTATTGTTGCTGTAACAAATTACTACAAAGTTAGTGTCTTAAGACAACAAAAATTTCTATTCTTCTAGGTCTGAAGTCTGAAATGGGTCTCACTGGGCTAAGAAGTCACGGTGTAGGCTGGCCCGCATTCCTTCTGGGGCTCCAGGGGAGACTGCTTTCTGGGCTTTTCCAGCTTGTAGCAGCTGCTCACATTCCATTCCCCTTCCACAGGCAAAGGCAGCAGAGGCCAGGCAGTCTTTCCCATGCACATCGTCTCTGACACCAGATCTTTTGTCTTATTCTCCCACGTTTAGACTCCGATGACTGTGGAGCCCACGTGGATAATCTGGGATAATCTCCTTTTTAAGGTCAGCCAGTTGGCAACCGGAATTCCTTCTGCTGCCTTCAGTCTCCTTTGCCACATTCCATATCCATAGGTTCCAGGGATTAGGATGTGGACATCTTTGGGAGGCCCTTGTTCTGCCTACGGTACCCACTGTGAGTGAGACACGGGCTGCAGTGTGAAAAGACAGACACAAGTCCTCACTCCCGGGCTGACATTCTGCTGGGGGAGAGACAGTGAGTGTGTGTTGCAGTGTTGGGCAGGGGTAAATGCTGTGAGAGCAGAGAGAGCAGGGCAGTGCTGCACACTGAGAGTGACAGGGCCAGGTGGAGGTATTTAGATAGAGTCATAGGAGAAGGCATCTCAGGGGATGTCCCCTTCTGCAGGGACTTGGGAAAAGGGTCCTGGGGAAACTGGTCCAGGCAGAGGAAAAGCAAGTGCAGAGACCCTCCAGCAGGACATGTGCAAGGAGCAGCAAGGCATCAGGGTGCCAGGAGACCTGGGATCCACTCTGAATCAGCACTGCCCCCCACCCTATTGTTTGGTTGCAGACCAGTCATCTTGTAAGATTGGACCAGACTAAATGAGTTTGTGCCCTTGAACCTTTGAGGTGGTGTGGTTGCTACAGAGGAACTCTTCCCGGACAGCTCTCTATGTATACATGGATACAAGTCATGCTGTCAAGTTTGGAGGAGGGACTGGAATCCTTACCTATGCCCAGCCCTGCCCCCACCCCCCCTCCAGATCTTGCTGAGTAGTCTACAGCTCATTTCCATTTACCTGCTTGATTCTACCCCTTATGCTGGAGACTCCACAAACCATCTCTCAGTCCATCCTTCACACCTTTCAGGTCTCAACTCAAAACATTATCTGCTCAAGAAAGCCTTTCCTGCCCTAGCTGGTTTGGCTGAGTGGATGGAGCATTGGCCTGGGGACTGAAGGGTCCTGGGTTTGATTCCAGTCAAGGGCATATGCCCAGGTTGCAGGCTTGGTCCCCAGTAGGGGGTGTGCAGGAGGCAGCTGATCAATGATTTGCTCTCATCATTGATGTTTCTATCTCTCCCTCTCCCTTCCTCTCTGAAATCAATAAAAACGTATTTTAAAAAAAAAGGAAGGCCTTTCCTAACCTCTAGAATAGTATATGTTAGGTATACACTCTTATCATGCTGCATCATATTTCTAACTTGATTTGTTTATGGTCAAACGTACCAGTCTCTTCCTCTATAATTTGTTCTTTTTGTGTCTTAAAAATACTTTCTCTACTTCTGAGGTTACTAAGATATTCTCCTATATTTCCATTTAAATTAGTGTTGTGCTTTAAATTTAGATCTTAACTCCCTAGAAACTAGCTTTTGTGTATGGTGTGAGGTAGGGATCTGTATTAGTTTTCTATTGTTGCTGCAACAAATTACCACAAGCTTAATGACTTTAAACAATACACATTTATTTTCTTACAGTTCTAGAGGTCAGTAGTCCAAATTCAGTCTCTGGGCCAAAATCATGGTGGCAGCAGGCCTGGGTTCCTTCTAGAGGCTCTAAGGGAGAATAATTTTCTTGACTTTTCTAGACTCTAGAAGCTGCCAAGTTCCTTGACTCGTGGCCCTGCATCACTCAATCTCTGCTTCCATTTTCACATCTGCTCTGACTTCTTTTTCCCTCTTCCCCTTATAAGGACCCTTGTGACTACATTGGGCTCACAAATAATCAGGATATTCCCATCTCAAAATCCTTAATCACATCTGCAAAGTCCATTCTGCCATGTGTAAGCTAACATATAGGTGCTAGGGGTTAGGATGGGGACAACTTTGGGAGACCATTATTCTGCCCATCACAGGGTCCCTCCCATTTCATTTTTTCCCACCTCAGCTAACTCACAGATTAGCCTGTCCTCTCCCCACTCATCTACAGCAGGGGTCGGCAAATTGCCGCCCATAGGCAAAATCCAGCCCACTTGCTGTTTTTGAAATAAAGTTTTATTGGAACACAGCCACAAATTCATTACAGTGTCATGAGTGTGGCTGCTTTTACAACAGCAGAGTTGAGTAGTCATGGCAGATGCCGTATGGCCTGCAAAACCTAAAAATATATACCACCTGGCCCTTTACAGGAAGTTTGCCAACCCCTGATCTCCAGGTGGGGTTGTCACATGTCAGAACCAAGGCTCCCCTACTTGTTCTTCAAAATGGACTTAAGCTTACTTTTTTTTTTTTTTTGCCACTACTTGACTAGTGACCCGTCTCCTCACTAAACCAGGCCTGTCTCATTTACTGCTGTATTCCTAATACCCTATTCAGGTCCTAGCACACAGTAGGTGCTTAATGTGTAGGATGAAGAGCAGTCCAATGTTAGCTCACTCATCTGATTTTATAGTGAGAGAAACTGGCTCTAAGAAGGGAACTGACTTGCCCAAGATGATGATGCTTGCACCCTTACAAGGGCCTTATAACACTCCCATTTTATAGATAAGGTATCTGAGTCCAGAGAAGTGCCAAAGGTTGTCCAAGGCCCCTCGGCTCATACGCAGTGGGTCAGGGCTGGCTCCAAAGCTAGGACTTTACCTACTATCAGCAGTATGCCCCTTGTTCTGGCTTTTATCATTTATATCTTGGGAATCTTTCCACATCGGTACACAATGAGCTGATTTCCACCCCCTACAGCCACATCTTCCAGTCTATGGCTGTATTGTAATTAATTAGCTGGTCTCAATTGATGAACACTTGGGTTGTTTTCCATCTTTGGGCACAACCATAATGCTGCAGCGAACATCCTTGTCCTTATGCCTTGTTCACATGCTGGAGTTTATAGGATACATTCTTAGAAGTGGAATAGCTGACACGAGCAGGTGTGCATTTAAGTATTTCATAGGTACAGCCAAATGGCCAAAATGGAAGCACCAATTTAACTTACAACAGGAGAGAGCCTGTTTTCCCACACTCCCCACCAGTAACTTACAACAACAGGAGAGAGCCTGTTTTCCCACACTCCCCACCACCCCACAATGCTAGCAGACTTTGTACCTTCGCAAAATGAATAGTCAGGAAAAACCAGAGCCAGTTCTTTCCCACCACAGCTCCAGGTCCATGGTTTGGGGCCGGTTAACTCTCTGTGGTTGATACATTCCCTCCCCTTCCCCAAAGTGGGTGAGCCAAGAGTTCCTCCACCTTTTAAGTTACAGCCCAGTAAGGAGGAACCAACCTCCCTGCCAGCTACAAGAGGCAAGCCTGGTTTAGAAATGCCACCTCTGTGTTTACTGGAGCTGGCGGCAGAGGGCGCCGGTGAGCCAAGGGGAGGGCTCACTCCCGCTCCCCCTGACTCTCAGCCTGGTGGTGGCTGCGTTGGTGAAGGAGCAGGAGGCGTCTCTGGCCAAAGGCCTGGCCGCAGCTGGAGCAGCGATGTCGTCGGGCGGTGGCCTGGCTGCTCGGCGCGGTGGGGGGTTCATGACATAGGCGATGGGCAGCCAGTTTGGAGGGGAATGAAAAAGCCTTGGGGCAGTGCGGACAAGGATAGGGGCGGGCATCCGTGGCATGGTGCGTGTGTCGGTGGGCAGCCAGTTTGGAGGGGTAGCAGAAGGACTTGGAGCAGTCAGGGCATGGGTAGGGGCGGGCGGGCGCGTGGGTCCAGAGGTGGGCTGCCAGCTTGGAGCGGTGGCCAAAGGCCTTTGGGCAGTGCGGGCACGAGTGCGGGCGGGCGCCGCTGTGCGTGAGGCGGTGGGCTGCCAACTTGGAAGGGTAGGAGAAGGCCTTGGGGCAGTCGGGGCACGGGTGGGGGCGAGCGCCACCGTGTGCCAACCGGTGCGTGGCCAGCTTGGACGGGTACGAGAAGGCCTTGTCACAGTCGGGGCATCGGTGCGGGCGTTGGGGCGGGGGTCGTCGGCGGGGTCGAGATGGCGTCTCTGTGGAGGCAGCAGGCCCCGGAGCCGACTGGTGGGGCTTCTTGGACGAACCCTGGTGGGGAGCTAGGGTACAGGCGGGCTGGTGGGCTCCTGGCTGCAGCCAACTCCCTAAATCTAGTCCAGGCTCCCCGACGCCCACCCCACTTTGATATCTGAATGTATCTGGGCACCTCCAGCCGCTGCCATCCATCGTCCTAAACGGCTCCAAAGCATCACCTACCTGGATCCCCAAAGCGAAGCCTTTCCCAAAACCGCTTCTAGGATTTTCCAAGGTGATCACCCTGAATTTTTGCATGTCACCCTCCCTGCCCCTCCTGTAATTTCCCCGAGTCCTAGAAATGATCACGCAGGTCCCGCAAAGCCAACCCAGGATTCCCCGGAACGTCACATTTTAGGGGATCCCAAACTGTCATCACCCTGGGCTCTCAAACTTTCACCACACACAGGGCCGCTCTCACCTCCGCCTGTGGTCACTGCTTCCTTGCCTGCAGGACTAGGATCTGTGGCCTCAGCCGCCGGCTCTGCATCTCGCTCCAGCATCTTGCTGGCCCAGAAACCTAGAGGAGGGCGTAGGGAGGTGGAGGGGCGTCGCTGGTGGTTATTAGGCTAATGGAGATAGGGCTGGAGGTTCCTAAAATCAGGGGTCAGTCTGTTCAAGGAGCCTGGTCTCATTTAAATCTGGGATCCTAAGCAAGGATGGGAGTTGCTGGAAGGCGGAGCCTAAAAGCACGAGGGGCGGGGCTATGCAAATCGGACGCAGAAGCATTCCCTTTGGCACCAGCGGTTCTCAACCTGTGGGTCGCGACCCCTTTGGGGGTCGAACGACCCTTTCACAGGGGTCACCTAAGACCATCGGAAAACACATATATAATTACATATTGTTTTTGTGATTAATCACTATGCTTTAATTATGTTCGATTTGTAACAATGAAATTGGGGGTCACCACAACATGAGGAACTGTATTAAAGGGTCGCGGCATTAGGAGGGTTGAGAACCACTGCTAGACCCACGGTTGGAGCCTTCCAGCGGAGTAGCTGGGCCTCTGAACAACTTGAACGCAGCGTTCCTGGTGCAGGGAGGGCGGAGCCTCTGTCCAAAATGGGCGGAGCTATACAAATAGTACCCCAAGTCCGCTGCTCTGCAGCTCAGACCCAGGGGCGGGGCCTAAGATTCAGTGGGCGTGTGTCTTTCACAAGTTTCCCAGGAGAGGGGCCTAAGGGCTCCCGGCGGAATTTCACGTCAAAGAGGTATCTTTACCTTTTGGCTTAGTCTCAGTCCATTGACGCCACGAGGGCCGCTAAATTTCTTCCTCGTTGCTAAATTTCATCCCCGGTGTGGAGTTGAAGCCGTAGAGAGCAGAGAGGAGACCTGGAGGGAGACAGAGAAAGAATGTGGCGTGTGTCGGGGATCTCAAGCGTCCCGGGCCTCGGGATCGTGGCATTCGGACACCAGTGCACCCTCCCAAGGCTCAGGCACAGATGCAGCCCCACCGGAACCTATGCATCAGCATCCCAAACGATCCCACCCCGGGAGATTCTAGCGCCCCGCCCCTAACCCATTTCCCCAAGAACCAAGCGTCTGGGCCCGGACCCCAGCACTCTCACCTGCGGACTGCACCTCCCCGGGGGCGGGGCTGCGGGCCCCTCCCGCGGAGGCCGAGGTCGCAGCCCCGCTGCCCTCGGATGGGAAGGAGTTGCACCGCACGCCGTGCACCCAGCGACCGTAGGGCAGGGCAAGGTGCGCTCCAAAGCGGCAGGGTCCAGCCTCATTTCCATCCCCTCCTCCCATGCGGTGCCGGTGGGGGCGTCAGTACGCAAGCGCAGTCACAGCTGGCGGAGGCTGCGGCGTGGGAGACAGAGTCGAAGGAGGGGTGGGTGCGCGAGGCAGTCTCGTTGGTGAGCAAGCGCAGAGCTACGGGCCGAAGGACAGTGGGAAAGGGTACAGAGGTTTGCTGGGCCTACGGTGGCTGATTGGAGTCAAGAATGTGCTAACGGGGAGACGCTGCGCTTAGACCTCCCTGAGACAGCGCCCAGCACAGGCACCTGCGCTTTTCTGCTTCTTTCGGAGCATTTAGGAGCCCGCGTTCCGTCTCCGGGTGCAGTTTCTACAGCTGCCCAAGCCGTCGCTCAAGGCTTTTGCAAAAAGTCTGGCTAATTCCGGGACAGAGGGCGGGGCGGAGCTAACGCCCCATAAAAGGCACTTTAATTTGCATAGCGCCCAGGCACCCTTCGCCATTGGGTGATTCAAGATTCTCCGCCCCTCCCACTCCAATGGCAGGACCCAGGGGAGTGACCGAGGGCCCGGGTCGCGAGGTGCCCAGGCCGGTGTTTCCAGAGGGGTTGGAGCTCCTGCTTTGCATCCTTCCGCGAGCAGTGACGGGCACCTTCCCGCCCCGCACGGGAGTGACCGTGAAGTGCCCGTAGGAATCTCCTGCATGGGTGGTGGTTCTTCAGCCACAAGGTCTGGCGAGCCCTGGGAGCTATGGGAGTTACCCTGAGGGGTTATTTGGGCTCTGGAGCCAGATTGCCTGGAATCTTGGCTCTGCCACTTTCTAGCTGTGTGACCTTGGGCCTCAGTTTCCTCATCTATACAATCCAGGTTGTTAGGATTAAATTCAGTAATCCATGGAAAGTGTTTAGAACAGTGCCCACGGTGCTCAATAAATTAGTCAATTCTATCTCAGGGCCTTTGCACTAGCTGTGCCTCTTTCTCCAAGGCCCTTCGTCCATCAGTTTGTTTGCTGATTCCCCCTTCAGGTCTCAGTTCAAATATTACCACTGCAGAAGGCCTCCCCTGCCCACCCTATCTCATAGGGCTCCCCTTTCTCCATTACTTGTATACACTTAACATTGTATACCTGTCTTCTAGAATGTGAGCTCTGTTAAGATGGACAACTTGGCCCTAACCGCGCGGTCGGCAAACTGCGGCTCGCGAGCCACATGCGGCTCTTTGGCCCCTTGAGTGTGGCTCTTCCTAAGCCTTAGGAGTACCTTAATTAAGTTAATAACAATGTACCTACCTATATAGTTTAAGTTTAAAAAATTTGGCGCTCTAAAGAAATTTCAATCGTTGTACTGTTGATATTTGGCTCTGTCGACTAATGAGTTTGCCGACCACTGCCCTAACCGAATCGATTTGGCTCAGTGGATAGAGCATTGGCCTGCGGACTGAAGGGTCCCGGGTTCGATTCTGGTCAAGGGCATGTACCTTGGTTGCAGGCACATCCCCAGTAGGGGGTGTGCAGGAGGCAGCTGATCGATGCTTCTCTCATTGATGTTTCTAACTCTCTATCCTTCTCCCTTCCTCTCTGTAAAAAATCAATAAAATATATTTAAAAAAATAAAGAAAAATATACTAATTAAAAAATAAAGTTATTAAAAAATAAGATGGACAACTTGTCTATCTTGTTAATTTCTGTCCCCAGCATCCAGAACAGCGCTTAGCACATATTAGGTGTTCAATAAATTTGTGTCAAATGAATGTTTGAAAGAATGAACAGCCAGAAGCCCTCTGTAATAAGGGAGAATGATGGAGAAAATTAAGAACTTGAGGTCAAAGAGTTGGCTAGAGGTCTAAGCTGAATGGGAAACCAAGGGAGGATTTTAAACACAGAAAGTGACATGAGCTGGTTTAGGTTTTCATATACTTTTTTCTTTAACCATATTTTTAGGTTATGGAAAATTTCAAACATACACAAAAAGAGAGGGAGTAGAAGAGTAATTAACCCCAAATACCCCTCACCCAGGTTCAGCATGGCCAAATTTGTTTCATCATCCTCTCAACACCCCTCCTTGAGCCTACTAAAATATTTTGAAGCAAATTCCAGATAGTTCACCCAGAACACTTCAGTCTGTATCTCTAAAAATATAAGAACTCTCTCTTTTAAACATAACCACAATATTGCTATCACACCCTTCAAATTTTAGAGTTGTTTCTATGTTATCACATAGCCCACAGTGTTCAAATTCCCCCAATGGCCCCATGTGGGTTTGAACTAAACGGCTCAATTGAAAAAAATTTCACGTAGCCCCAGCCGGTGTGGCTCAGTGGTTGAGCGTCAACCTATGAACCAGGAGGTCATGGTTCTATTCCCGATCAGGGCACCTGCTTAGGTTGGGGGCTCGATCCCCAGTGTGGGGTGTGCAGGAGGCAGCTGATCAATGATTCTCATCATTGATATTTCCATCTTTCTTTCCCTCACCCGACCTCTAAGTCAATTTTTAAAAAATCAATAAAAATTATATATTTTAAAATCCACGTATAAGTGGGGCCCGCAATTCAAATCCTCATTGTTCAAGAGTCACCTGAGTATCTTTTTTTTCTTTTCCAAGCACACTGTTATACTTTATTTCAAACATTCAGAGAATTCAAGAGAAGAATAGAACTGTTCTCTGCATTAATAACAGAATTGGCCAGCATCAACAATTATCCAGTCATGGCCAGTGCTGTGTTATTTCCCCCACCCACTCCTCCCAGATGATTTTGAAGCTATATGCCAGGCATCATAACCCATAAATATCTTTTTATTACACTTGCTTTGTTTGAATCAGGATCTAAACAAGATCCGCACGTTGCGTTTGTGTGATGTGACTCCAGTTTCTTTTTCATCGCCGTTTTTAAAGGCGCACTCTGGTTGCTGCATGGAAAATAGATTGTAGGGAGGCGGAGTGGGAGCCAGAATCCAGTGAAGAGGCTGTGAGATATTAGTTACAATGTAAATTATCAGCATTTAGTTAGCACTTTTTATATACCAGAAACTGTTCCCAGTGATTTATATACGTTCATTCATTTTTTATTTATTTTATTTTTTTAAAAATATATTTTATTGGTTTTCTACAGAGATGAAGGGAGCGGGATAGAGAGCCAGAAACATCGATGAGAGAAACATCGATCAGCTGCCTCCTGCACACTCCCCACTGGGGATGTGCCTGCAACCAAGGTACATGCCCTCGACCGGAATTGAAACTGGGACCTTTGAGTTCGCAGGCTGATGCTCTATCCACTGAGCCAAACCGGTTAGGGCATGCATTCATTCATTTAATCCAGGGGTGGGGAGCCTTTTGTTTCTGCCAAGGGCCATTTGGATATTTCTAAAATCATTCTCGGGCCATACAAAATCATCAACTTAAAACTTAGCCTGCTATATTTGGTCAAATATTTAATTAACGCACCCTTAATACCTTCGCAGGGCCAGACCAAATGATTTCACAGCCTTATATGGCCTGAGGGCCGGATGTTCCCCACCCCTGAAACCCACAGCAACTTTTTAAAAGGAGGCGCTACTATTACTCTCATTATACAGAAGAGGGAAATGAGGCAGAGGGGAGAGGACACTTATCCAAGGTCACACAATTTGATCCCCTGCAGCCTGGCCCCGGAATCCAGGTAATTTGCATTTATGCTGCCTTTTGACTGGGGCAGAGGGGGTGATGCTGGAAAAGTGGCCTGAGTGGGGAGGGCTTAGTGATGAATTGGGAGGAGGTGGCAAGACAAGGAAGGAGTGCACGATCTTTGGACTGGGCGTAGGACAACATTGTGTCTCCAAAAACTGTTCACAAACATAACAAGAAAGCAGTTATTATGATGACTGGACTGAAAATTAAAAACATTGTTTAGAATTAACATCACTATGTTATCGGCACCAGGAGAAATGCCTTCCTTCTATTGATGAAATTGTTCCCCTTCCCTTTCTCATAAATACTCATTGCCTTTGTCTCTTAATCTGAACATTATTTGGCCTTCTGCCTGAATTAATAATTCTTGAATAGCTATTCTTATGGATAAACACTTGTTTGCCTCTTAAAAAGAAAGAACATCTCACAGAGCTGACCCTAGGTAAACGCCAAAGGGTGTGCACGCCTTCAAGGAACAGGTTACTGGTCTAGCAATTCTGCAAAAACATCAGGAATGGGTGCCCCAGGGGTGAAGAGGTCTTATGTGGGGACCCCTCACAGTAAAGATTGCCTGAGGGTCCCCATTTTGCTGGTCCTTCCCTCCCCTGAGCTCCTGGAAGTCCCTGGGCCTCGCCTTGTTTTAGCCCTGATGTCTGTACCTCTCTCCCCAACCAGACTAAGGACTCACCTCTAAGCCCCCAGCTTCACCCAGCCTGAGTCAGGCATGCAGAAGCCCTCAATGTGAAGAATAAATGAGCAGCCCTAACCGGTTTGGCTCAGTGGATAGAGCAACAGACCGCAGACTAAAGGGTCACAAGTTCAATTCTGGTCAAGGGCATGTACCTTGGTTGCAGGCACATCCCCAGTAGGGGGTGTGCAAGGAGGCAGCTGATCAATGTTTCTTTCTCATGGATGTGTCTAACTATCCCTCTCCCTTCCTCTCTGTAAAATAAATAAAATATATTTTTAAAAAATAAATTAATTAAAAAATATTTTAAAAAAGAATAAATGAGCAAAGTTCTCTCCTGGACTCTGAGCTTTTCTTTCTGCCTGATTCTCTTCTATCTGGGTGTCTCCCAGATCTGAGAGATTCTCTCCCTCTTTCTGAACATTTCTCCCTGCTCTAATGTTCTAATGTCTCTTCCCATCTGTCACTATATTTTAGAAGATTCTGTATCTTTGTGTATCTCTAAGTGTATCTTTGTGACGATATTTCTTTGACGGACATCCCATTTCAACTATATCTCTCCATGCGTCTCTGAAAGTCTCTCCAGGTCTCTCTCTCTCTCTGAGTGTCTCTGAGTGTCTCTCTGAAGCCTCTGAGCACCCCCTTGTCTTTGAGAGTCTCTCTGAGTCTCTCCCCTATAAAGAGCACCAGGAATACACTAGGAGTTGGCAAAGTTTGGTTTGATTGACTTGCTGGAGCTAAGGAGAGAGGCCTGCGGAGTGAGCACTGGCTGTCTCCCCAAACCCAGGGAGAGAGTCATAGGATTTTTTAAAAAGATGGCATTTACACTCAATTAGATTAAATGAAGTTTGCTCTGGCCGGGTAGGTCAGTGGGTGATAGCCTGGTCCTGATACGCCAAGGTTTCAGGTTTGATCCCCAGTCAGGGCACATACAAGAAGCCATCAATAGGCCTGGCCAGTTTGGCTCAGTGGATAGAGCATCAGACCGGGGACTGAAGTTTCCCAGGTTCAATTCCCGTCAAGGGCACATGCCTGGGTTGCAGGCTCAATCCCCAGCCTGGTTAGGGCGTGTGCGGGAGACAACCAATTGATGTGTCTCTCTCACATGGATGTTTCTCTCTCTGTCTCCCCTTTCTACTCTCTCTAAAAATCAATGAAAAAATATATCCTCAGGCGAGGATTAACAAAGCAAAAAGAATCAATCAATGAATACATACATAAGTGGAACAATGGATTAATGTTTCTCTCTCTCTGTCTCTCTCTTGCTCCTTCCTCTCTCCCTGAAATCAATAAATAGAAAAAAAATGAAACAAAGTTTGATAGGCTTACGGATTTCTTCCTGAGAAGAAAGAAACATTCCTGAAAAAATACTTAGCAATTTTTAAATAAGCGTTAGGCCCTGATTGGGTAGCTCAGTAGCCAAGGGTTGCAGGTTCAGTTCCTGTCAGGGCATCAATTCCTTATGGAAAGGAGTGAATGTGGGGCCTAATCTGAGAATCCCATCCACAGCCCGTGCCTTGGAAAATGCAATTAAAATAAATGTGGGATGTACAATTGATTCTCCAACAACACAGGGGTAGGGGCACTCAACTCCTATGCAGTAAAAAACCCTCGTATAACTTTGACACCCCAAAAACTTAACTGCTATTAGCAGGATGCCTTGCTGATAACATAAACATTCAGTTAAAACATATTTGTATGTTACATATGTTATATGCTGGATTCTTACAATAAAGCAAGTTAGAGAAAATAAAATGTTATGAAGAAAGTCATAAGGAAAATACATAATTTTATGCATTCACGACATCCCTAACTTTTTCTTAATTTTTTTCATATTTCTAGGCTATGCAGTTTGTGAGTTTTTAAAAAATATATATTTTATTGATTTTTTACAGAGAGGAAGGGAGAGGGATAGAGAGCTAGAAACATCCATGAGAGAGAAACATCAATCAGCTGCCTCCTGCACACCCCCCACTGGGGACGTGCCTGCAACCAAGGCACATGCCCTTGACCGGAATCGAACCTGGGACTCTTCAGTCTGCAGGCCGACGCTCTAGCCACTGAGCCAAACCGGTCAGGGCCAGTTTGTGAATTTTTAAAAATTATCACAATCTCCAGAAAAATTTCTAATATACTTACTGAGAAAAATTCACGTCTAAGTGGACCCCCGCAATCCAAACCTCTGTTGTTCAAGGCTCAACTGTAGTTGCCAGGAACCCTCCCCCTGGCTGGAAGTCAGGCCGGCTTCTCTGTGCCCAAGCGACAGACCCTCGGGCAAGAGTGGGGCGACCCATTCTCACTGCTGGTGGGATTCCAAAGAGCAATCTTTCTGACCCGCCCGGCTGCACAACACAGCTTCTCAGATCCAGGTCCTTGGGGTAAATGAACAAAAGCCCTTTTCAGAGGTTCACATCCCAACAAAAGCCAAATGACCTCATTATATCTTGATTTTGCAAGATATAATGCAAAATTATTTTTTATAAATGATTTCTTCCTGGGAAGAAATAAACATTCCTGAAAAAATATTTAGCAATTTTTATTTTATTTTATTTTTGTTAGCAATTTTTAAATAAACTTTAGGCCCTGGCCTGGTAGCTCAGAAATAAGTCCAACAGTGCCCTCACCGGTTTGGCTCAGTGGGTAGAGCGTCGGCCTGCGGACTGAAAAGTCCCAGGTTCGATTCCGGTCAAGGACCTTGGTTGCGGGCACATCCCCAGTGGGAGGTGTGCAGGAGGCAGCTGATGGATGTTTCTCTTGCATCGATGCTTCTAACTCTCTATCCCTCTCCCTTCCTCTCTGTAAAATATCAATAAAATATATTTTAAAAAATAAGTCTAACAGCAAATCTCTCTCTCCCCTCTATCCCTTTCCCTTCCTCTCTCTCTCAAATCAATAATTAAAAACATTAAAAAAAAGTTAATGGGATCAAGTGTCTGGGAGTCACGCACCCACCTCAAGTGACCTGGAGCCAGACTTTCCCCCTAACAGTGAGCCAGCCTCCTCCTAACCTCTTTCCTGTAAGATGGACCCGGGGCTGTGAGCGCACGGGGCCTCCGGTTGGCTTCTGCTTCCCCGTCTGCGCTCATCTCAGCGTCTCTCCCTCGCCCTGGAGTGTCCCCGGTTTCTCCCGTTTTCTCGGTCAGCGGGGTCTCTGAGGTCTCCTCGCCGCCCCAGCCCAACTCT
>NW_005372107.1:618387-624232 GCF_000412655.1 Myotis brandtii
TGGACCTGCGCCTCTGCCTCCCTCCAGTGAACACCCACTGCCACGCCGACCACATCACGGGCTCGGGGCTGCTCCGCTCCCTGCTCCCCGGCTGCCAGTCCGTCATCTCCCGCCGCAGCGGGGCCCAGGCGGACCTGCACATAGAGGACGGACAGTCCATCCACTTCGGGCGCTTCGTGAGTTGGAGGCCGGGTCCGCGAGAGGGTGGTGGTCTGGACTCTTTGGGCTGCAGGGGCGCGGGGCCTGGGTTCCTGACCACCCCCCTCCCGCCCGAGTTTCGCCTCTGGGAGCCGGCGGGCCACTGGCTCTGGGTAGGTGTGTCCTGGCCGAGCCCTTTAAATCAACAGCACTTAGGGAGTTTCCTGCAGCGTTGGGGCAACTCCTTTGGCCTGGCATCTCCATAAAAGCTGATTGGGGGGCTGGAATGCCAAGACCAGGGCTGAGCGAGAGCCCCAGGCCTGTCTTCTGAGAGCCACTGTTGGAGGAAGTAGCATCCTGTTGCTCAGGACGAGGGTGAGGCCAGCGAGGGCCTAGGGTGCAACGTTTAAGGAGGCGCTCACTTTCACGGTCAGCACCTGGGCCCTGGCAGGGTGGCTCAGTGGGTGAGAGCGTCCTCCGTCCCAGGTCAGGGCACATACAAGAGTCAATCAGTGAATGCATGTACAAGTGGATCAACACATCCATTTCTCTCTCTCTCTCAAATTAATAATTTTTTTTAAAGAGTCATTGCCTTCTTAAATGTTGTGCCCCAGGCATTGTCTGCTTGGCCCCAGCCCTGCTATTGCTTCACACCAGAATGATCTCTAAAGGCTCCTTCCTGCCTCTCCTTTCTTCACACAGGCACCCTCAGCAGGTTTCTGGCCAGAAGGGCAACCCAGGGTTAATGCGGAGGGTGGGAGGGTGCTGGGGGAGTTGTCCTCAGAGAACTGGCAGGGCTTTTTTTCTGATCAGAAAAGATATAGAGAATTTGGCTGACCCTGGGGACAGAATGTCAGGTGACAGGGTGAGGAATCAGTCTTCAGATTAGGGGATTTTGCTAAATGGAGATAGTTTGAGTCAGAGCATTAAGCAGAAATGAGTGGAATCAGAAGATTTAGCTATAATGGTTACAGCCTCTTTATTTCAAGCCTTTTTCCAAAAGCAGGTAAACAAAACGCATTGTACATGTATGTACTCTGTATACAATAGCCAGGTGCTGAAGTGCATTTCTTGGGTTGAGAAGTCTTAGAGGAGTGAGAAATGGTCAGATTTTGTGTCAAGATCAGCCCGTTGTTAAATTAAGTGAATGATGTTTTCAATGAATGAACGTTGAAGGGTTTAGCCAGGTAGATTTAGCTTCAGTGTTTGTTGTTTTAAACAGCTTTACTGACTTAATTCATCAATCATCCAATTCACCCATTAAAAGTGTACAGTTCAATGACTTAGTATAATCACAGAGTTGTGCAAACGCCACCACAATTGATTTTTGAATATTTCAACATTCAAAAAAAAAAAATCCCATACCTCTTAGCTGTCATCTCAGCCCCGCCCCCTTTCATCCCTACAGCCTTAATTAAGCAACCACACATCTACTTTCTGTCTATATATTTGACTATTCTGGACATTTTGTAGAAATGGAATCAGACAATATGTGGCCTTAAGTGACTGGCTTCTGTCCCGGATCATAATGTTTTTCAGGTTCATCCATGTGGTAGCCTAGCCCTGGCCAGGTGGTTCAGTGGGTTGAATTCTTCCTGTGCATGGAAATGGTCCAGGTCTGGATTCCTGGTCAGGGCAATGCCCAGGTTTTGAGTTTGATCCCAGATAGGGGCATGTACAGGAGGCAACAGATCGATGTTTCTCACTTTCTCTCCCCTCTCCCCTCTCCCTTCCTTTCTCTCTAAAAATCAATAAAAGCATGTCCTCGGATGAGGATTAACAGACAGAAAAAAAACATGTTGTAGCATATATCAGTGTTTCATTTCTTTTTTTTTAATCCTCACTTGAGGATATGCTTATTGATTTGAGAGAGAGAGAGAGAGAGAGAGAAACATTGATGTGAGAGAGAACATCAATTTGTTGCCTTCCATACTTGCCCCGACCCGGGATTGAACCTGCAGCCTTTGGGTGCACAGAGTGACGCTCCAACCAACTCAGTCACACCAGCCAGGGCCCCTTCCTTCCTTCCTTCCTTCCTTCCTTCCTTCCTTCCTTCCTTCCTTCCTTCCTTCTTTCCTTTCTCTCTCTCTCTCTCTCTCTCTCTCTCTCTCTCTCTCTCTCTCTTTCTTTCTTTCTTTCTTTTCTTTTCTTTCTTTCCTTTCCTTTCTTTTCACCAAGGATGTTTTCCCACTGATTTTTAGAGAGAGTGGAAGAAGGGGGAGAGACACAGACAAAGAAACATCAATGTGAGAGAGACACATCGATTGGTTGCCTCCTGCACCTACCCTGACCAGGTTGAGCCTGCAACCTGGGTATGTGCCCTTGACCAGAATCAAACCTGGGACCCTTCAGTTCACAGGCCAACGCTCTATCCACTGAGCCAAACCAGCCAGGGCGGCGGCGGCTTCTTCTTCTTCTTCTTCTTCTTCTTCTTCTTCTTCTTCTTCTTTTTAAATATATTTTTATTGATTTCAGAGAGGAAAGACTATGCTTTAATTATGTTCAATTTGTAACAATAAAAATACATCCTGCATATCAGATATTTACATTATGATTCATAACAGTAGCAAAATTACAGATATGAAGTAGCAACGAAATAATTTTATGGTTGGGGGTCACCACAACATGAGGAACTGTATTAAAGGGTCGCAGCATTGGGAAGGTTGAGAACCACTGCTCTATCCTCTTAGCCAAACCAGCTAGGGCAGTGGTCGGCAAACTGCGGCTTGCGAGCCACAGGCAGCCCTTTGGCCCCTTGAGTGTGGCTCTTCCTAAGCCTTAGGAGTACCCTAATTAAGTTAATAACAATGTACCTACCTATATAGTTTAAGTTTAAAAAATTTGGCTCTCAAAAGAAATTTCAATCGTTGTATTGTTGATATTTGGCTCTGTTGACTAATGAGTTTGCTGACCACTGAGCTAGGGCATAGGGCTTCTTTTTATTGTTATCTAATATTCCATTGTTTGGATATACTACATTTTATACATCAGTTTATTAGTTGATAGACATTTGAGTTGTTTCCATTTTTTGGCTATTTTGAGTAATGCTGCTATGAATAATCATGTACAAGTTTTTGTGTGGACAGGTGCTTTCGTTTTCTTTGGGTATATGCGTAGGGTAAAATTGCTGCCTCATATGCTAACACTATGTTTAACAGTTTGAGGAAATGCCAGACTGTTATCCAAAATGGCTGCACCATTTTATGTTCCCACCAGCAGTGGATGAGGGTTCCCGCCCTCCATATCCTTGTCAACACCTGTTACTATCTGTCATTATGAATATTGAGCATTTTGTTTGGTTTTCACCTGAGTTCTTTATACACCTTTAGAGACGGGCACAATTTTTTTCTCTCCCTTATTTTTCCTCCCCCCACTTTTGTTTTTGTTGTTGTTAATCCTCACCGGATGATATTTTTTTCCATTGATTTTTAGACAGAGTGGAAGGGAGGGGAAGAGACACAGAGAGAGAAACATCGATGTGAGAGAGACACATTGATTGGCTGCCTCTTGCATGTGCCCTGACTGAGGCCAGGATGAGCCTGCAACTGATTTATGTGCCCTTGACTGGAATAGGAACTGAGACCCTTCAGTCCGAGGGCCGATGCTCCTCCCACTGAGCCAACAAACTGGCTAGGGCTATCCAATCCCCTCCACTATTTGTTTGTTTGTTTGTTTGTTTATTTATTTCCTCACCCCAGGATATTTTTCCATTGCTTTTTAGAGAGAGTGTAAGAGAGAGGGAAAGATAGAGAGAAACATCGATGTGAGAGAAACACATCGATTGGTTACCTCCTGCCCAAGCCTTCACCAGGACCTGGACTGAGGAGGAGCCTGCAACCAAGGTATGTGCTCTTGACCGGAATCGAACCCGGGACCCTTTGGTCTGCAGGCCGATGCTCTGTCCACTGAGCCAAACCGGGCAGGGCTCCACCCACTTTTTAGAATTGAGTTGTAACATACATATAATATAGTACAAAGTGCACATGTGCAGCTTGGTAAATTTTTACATGTTTACACTTGAGTATCCACCGCCCAGAGTCAGATATAAAACAGGCCCAACTCACAGACGGCTTCCTTGTTGCTCTTTCTGGCCATTGACACCTCACCACGGGATCATTCTTCTGTCTTAATCTTAGGTTAGTTCTGCTTATTCTGGACCTTATAGCCAGGAATCACACAGCGTGTACTCTTTTGTGCCTGGCTTTTTTCTTGTTCTTCTTATTTTTTTTTAAATATATTTTTACTGACTTTTAGAGAGAGCGGAAGGGAGAGGGTAGAGTGATAGAAACATCTATGAGAGAGAAACACCATCGATCGGCTGCCTCCTGCATGCCCCTTACTGGGGATCAAGTCCGAAATCGGGCATGTGCCCTGACCAGGAATCGAATCAGCAACTCTTGGTTCCTGGATTGACTCTCAACCACTGACCCACACCAACTGGGCTTCTCTTATTTAAAAAAATTTTTTTTTAAATCCTCAACTGAGGATATTTTTCCCATTGATTTCTAGAAAGAGTGGAAGGGAGGGGGGGAGTGAAAGAGAGGTGAGAGAGACACATCAATTGGTTGCCCCTCACACATGCCCCTACTGGGGTTGGGGAACCTGCAACCGAGGTACGTGTCCTTGACTGGGAAACAAACCCAAGACCCTTCTGTCCGCAGGTCAGTGCTCTAACCACTGAGCACCTGGCCAGGGCCGGGCTTATTTCGTTGTACATAATGTTGCATATGGTTGTAATTTTTTCCTTCTGTTGCTATATAGCAGGGGCTGATAAGCTTTTTCTGCAAAGAACCAGATAGTAAATATTTTGGGTTTGTAGGTCATATGGCCTCTGTTGTAACTACTCAATTCTCCTGTTGGCATGAAAGCAGCCATAGACGATGCTTTCTTACCAAATGAATAAGCATGCTTTTGCTCCAATAAAACTTTATTTATGGCCACTGAAATTTTATTTTCAATAATTTAAAAAAAAATTTTTTTTATTGATTTCAGACAGGAAGGGGGAGAGAGGGAGAGAGAGAGAGAGAGTGAAACATCAATGATGAGAGAGAATCATTGATCAGCTGCTTCCTGCACGCCCCCCGCTGGGGACCGAGCCCACAACTCAGGCATGTGCCCTTGACTGGAATCGAACCTGGGACCCTTCAGTCCCCAGTGCAACACTCTACCCACTGAGCCACACCAGCCAGGGCTATTTTCAATAATTTTCATGTGCAATGAAATAATCAGTCTTACTTTTATTTTATTTTTTTCAACCATGAAAAAGTATAACAACCATTCTTAGCTTTCAGACCTTATGAAAGCAAGTGGCAGGCCCAATGCATCAGCCATAGCTTACCAACCCCAATGTAGAATATTTCATTGTGTGAATTTATGATGATACTGTATCCATTCTCCTTTTGATGGCTGATTGCAGTTTTAGGCTATTACGAATAGTGCTGCTTTGAAGATTCTTGTACAAATCTCTTGGTCAATGTTACTCTTGATTCCAAGGAGTTGACTTGCTGGGTCACAGAACTGACACATGTTTAACTTTAGTAGAAACTGCCCAATAGTTAATTTTTTAAATTAATTAATTAATTAGTTAATTAATTAATTTATATTGATTTCAGAGAGGAAGGGAGATAGAAATATCAAGGATCAGAGAATCATTGATAGGCTGTCTCCTGCACCCCCCCCCCCCCACCCCGGGGGGGGGCCCCCCACC
>NW_005372107.1:624245-626249 GCF_000412655.1 Myotis brandtii
CATGAATTGAACCGTGACCTCCTGGTTCATAGATTGATGCTCAGCCACTGACTGAGCCACACGGGCCGGGCCCTAGTAGTTTTTTTAATTGGTTGTAGGTTTACACTCATAGTGGGCCAAATTTGGATGAATTCATTGTAAAACGAATTTTCTGTTTTAATAAGCAGTCATTGAGACTTGAGCATTTTATCTCTCTCTCACGAGGGGTGGTCGATTCAGAAAGTTACTCTTTTCTGTTAAACTCGTTGATTGAGAGGGGTGCTGCTCAAGACACTGGTTTCCCAGGCCCCCCTTTTGAAATTCTGACTTAATGGTTTGGGGCAGACAGGGAATGGGTGGTCATCTCGGGGCCCACATAAGGATTTCTGTGCTTTCTCCTATTTGGAATTAAATATTTGAATTGTGGAACAAGTCTTTTATCCCCCAATATTTTATGAAAAATTTGAAGCACACAGACAAGTTGAAAAAATGTTACAGCTTCCACCTCTATCCATCCATCACTTCATATTATTTTATTTCCACAAAAAAGAAGGTTTAGCCTCGGCTGGTGTGGCTCAGTTGGTTGGAATGTTGTCCTGTGCACTGGAAGGTCTTGGGTTCGATTCCTGGTCAGGACACATACCTGTGGGTTTGATCTCTGGTCTGGGTGTGTACAACAGGCAACCAACCGCTGTAACTATCTCACATTGATTCTTTTTTCTCTCTCTCCCTTCCTCCCTCTCAAAAAAAAATCAATTACAAAAGGTTTAGCTGATGGAGGCTCAGAGTATTTAGCCACAATGGGAAATGATATTTTGGGTCTTTGAGTAGAAAACATGCATAGTTACACCAAGATCAAACACCTGAAAACTGGAGCAAAAGAAGACACTTAGACCGAGGGAAAAGAAGCAGAGAGCTTACTTGCCACCAGGGGGCAGTGTGAGCCAGAGGAACTGGAAGGTGCGTGAGCTGCGGGCTTGCACTGATCCCTTTTAAGAGTGGGATTTAGCTGATGGAAGTAGTTTCAGAAGTTAGATCATTAGGGTCATATTTTTTCCTGACAATTGCTTCCCTGAATTAAGTGTGGGGATTTAAATAACGAGGACTCCCTGGGCTGGCATTTCTGCATCCAGGATTCTTAACGGCAGTATTAGAAGTGGCTTTGGTAGATCAGAGAGCGTGCACATTTGAGATGACAGACACTGCTAACTTGTCCTCTAACAGGACTGTATGATTTGTACCCACATCCCAGGAAATGTGAAGGCTTTCCTCAAACACCCTAAGTAACTGACAGTTGCCAGTCTGGTAGGTGAAAAATAAAGATTTTAAAATTCAGCCCTAACCAGTTTGGCTCAGTGGATAGAGCATCGGCCTGTGGACTGAAAGGTCCCAGGTTCAATTCCGGTCAAGGGAATGTACCTTGGTTGTGGGCACATCTCCAGTAGGGGGCGTGCAGGAGGCAGCTGATCGATGTTTCTCTCTCATCGATGTTTCTAACTCTCTATCCCTGTCCCTTCCTCTCTGTAAAAAACCAATAAAATATATTTTAAAAAAAATTTAACTCTCCCCCTTCCTTTTAAGGTAGAGCAAACATCTTTTCATATGTTTTTTGACTATTTGTTTCCTCTCCCATGAATTCCTGTTTTTTCTTTTGCCCATTTTCTTTTGGGCATTCTTATTGATGCTTAGGAGCTGTTTATATGTTACTAGAGGCCCGGTGCACAAAAATTTGTGCACTTGGGGGGGGTCCCTCAGCCCGGCCTATGCCCTCTCGCAGTCTGGGACCCCTCGGAGGATGTCCACCTGCTGGTTTAGGCCCGCTCCCTGGGGGATCGGGCCCAAGCTGGCAGTCAGACATCCCTCTGGCAGCCCGGCAGCCCTCAGGGGATGTCCACTAGCCAGCGGGTAGCAGGCCTAAGCTGCAGTCGCACATCCTTAGCGCTGCTGAGGAGGCGGGAGAGGCTCCCACCACCACCGCTGTACTGGCAGCCATCAGCCTGGCTTGTGGCTGAGCAGAGCTCCCCC
>NW_005372107.1:626506-632082 GCF_000412655.1 Myotis brandtii
GGTGTCCCGGATCAGGGTGGGGGTCCTGCTGGGGTGCCTGGCCAGCCTGGGTGAGGGTCTGATGGCTGTTTACAGCTGGTCAAGCCCCCCCAGTGGGGACCCTCACCCCATGAAGGTTTGGCCAGCCTGGGTGAGGGGCTGAGGACCGTTTTCAGGCTGGCCAAGCCCCCCGGCGATGGAAGCTCCCAGCCTCTCCTTTTTTTCTTTTTATTCTGGGATTTATTTACCTTCTATAATTGAAACTTTGTTGCTTTGAGTGGAGCTCAGAGCCGCCCGTGGCAGGCGGGACGGAAGCCTCCTGCTCGCTCCAGCTCCGTGTGGCTATGGCCGGCTGAAAGCAAGTATCTGAGGTTTATTTAGCTTCTATAATTGAAACTTTGTTGCTTTGAGTGGAGCTCAGAGCCAGCCGCGGCAGCTGGGAAGCCTGGCTTCCTCCATCATTGGGGCAACCAAGCCTCCTGCTTGCTCCAGCTCTGTGGCTGCCGGCCGCCATCTTGGTTGGGTTAATTTGCATATAGTCGCTCTGATTGGCTGGTGGGCGTGGCTTAAGGCACATCGAAGGTATGGTCAATTTGCATGTTTGTCTTTTATTAGTGTAGATGGCTATTCACACTTTATAATACTTCCTTATACATGCTGCTACCTGTCTCTGGGGTTCTTTTTAGTCTTTTAACTCTGATTTTGTTCTTTTCTATAGTGAAGTTAAACTATGTGGCCACATCTGTTACTATTTTTTCTTACGGCCTATGAATTTCCTGTCATGCTTAGAAAAACCTTTCCTACCTCAAGATTTTATATACATATTCTCCTATATATATTTCCAGAATTTTAATTCTTTTATGTTTAGATATTTAGTGTATCCTGAATTTTGTGTTTTATTTTTAATTATAAAGTTGCATGTTCACTATTTAAAAAAAAAAAAGGTTGATATAAGCACTGCCTGGGCAGCTCAGTTGGTTGGAGTGTTGTTCCTACACGCCAAAGTTGTGGGTTCCATCTCTGGTCAGGACACATGCCCACGTTGTGGGCTGGATCCCCAGTAGGGGGCGTGTAGGAGTCAGCTGGTCAAGAATTCTCTCTCATCATTGATGTTTCTGTCTGTCTCTCCCTTGTCTCCCTCTTCCTTCATCTCTGAAATAAATAAAAATATATTTAAATAAAGAATCAACCAATGAATGCATAAACAAATGGAACAACAAATTGATTTTTGTTGTTGTTTCTTTTTCTCTCTCCCTTCCCCCCCACGCTCTCATCAATAAATAAAAAAGGATGGTGTAGGAAAAGTCTAAAGAACAAACTATATATTTAGAGTTAATTAATTCTTAAAAAATGACACTGTATAGTGGCTCCATAACCTGCTTTTTGCACTTACTGGTTAGTAAACATATTTTTGTGTCATTAAATATCCTATATAATAAAAGGCTATTATGCAAATCGACTGAATGGTGGAATGACAGTTCGCTATGATGCGCACTGACCACCAGGGGGCATATGCTCAATGCAGGAGCTGTCAGTCAGACATCCCCTGAGGGCTCCTGGACTGTGATAGGGTGCAGGCCGGGTTGAGGGACCCCCCTCCCCCGCCCCCGAGTGCATGAATTTCGTGCACCAGGCCTCTAGTTTGTGTATATTATCGTTAAATTTTATTTTAATGACTTGTTAGTATTCTATATTTATATTAGTATGTTTATCTTTTTCTTATTGATTTACAAGACCTGTTTGTATATGAAGTATACTGACCATGTGGTATATGTGTTGTAAATATAGTCCCCAGCTTGTTTGTTCCCTTTATATTTTGTTTAGGATGTTCTTGGCATTGCAAAACTTCAACTTGAATTAAGTCAAACCATTGATCTTTTCCATAACGATGTATGACTTTAGGGATCAGATTGCATGTTCTTCCCTAACCAGAGGTCATATATTCATTTGTACTTTTGTGGCTGTCACAGTTTTATGGTTTATTTTCTTGCCTTTAATTCATTTGGAGTTTATGCTGGTGTGAGGTTTGAGCCTGGAAATCTAACTTAATTTTTTACAAAACAGGTAATCTGGAGGTGACCCTGGGGTGGGTGGGGGCTCCTGGGGTCAGATTCACCACCAGGGCAGTCCATTGGCTTCTTGGTGACTGTCTGTACCTTCCCTCCCTGGCAGGCCTTGGAGATCCGGGCCAGCCCCGGCCACACCCCGGGCTGTGTCACCTTCGTCCTGAACGATCACAGCATGGCCTTCACTGGAGATGCCCTGCTCATCCGAGGGTGTGGACGGACGGACTTCCAGCAAGGTCCAGGCCCCTTTCCTCAACCTGAGGTCTTAGTATGGTTATGTGTGCGCCAGGGTTTTAAGTATCAGAATGAATGAAGGAGTGTTCAACTTTTAGGGAGTCAGGGTTCAACTCAAGGCATTTAGCTGCCGGAGTGGAGAGGGGAGAGTTAGATTCAGGGGTTTGCTGGTGAGAGAACAGTTAGGTTGAGGGGTTTGGCTGTTAGGGGACAGTTAGATTCAAGGGTGTGTTAATTATCTGTTGCTGTGAAAGAAATTACTCCAGAACTGAGTGGCTTAAAACAGTGATTAACACTTATTATCTCACAGAGCGTCTGAGAGTGTGGACTCTGGGGCAGCTTAGCTGGGTGGTTTTGGCTCAGGATCTCCCATGAGGTTGCAGTCATGCTATGGGCCTGGGCTTCAGTCATCTGAAGGCTCGCCTGGAGCCGGAGGATCTGCTTCCCTGAGGCTCACTCAAATGGCTGGCCAGCTGGCCCTGGCTGTGGGCAGGCGTCCTCAGTTCCTCCCCGAGTGGACCTCTTTGTGGGGCTAAGTAATGTCATGGCAACATGGCAGCCGGATTCTCTCTAAGGGGATAATGAGAGAGAGAGAGAGAGAGAGAGAGAGAGAGACCCTAATTTTTTAAAATGACCTAGTCTCCTAAGTTAACTCTGTCATTTCTGCAATAACTTATTTATGAGATGCAAGTCCCTTATCCAAACCACTAAATCAAGGTGAAGGGAATTCACGTTATATTTTTTTAGAGTGTCAAAGAGTTTGTGGACATATTTTAAAACCCCATAAGGGGTTTAGCTACTGGAGGTGTGGCAGGGGTGGGGGACATGCGGGGTTTGATTCAGGAGTTTAGCTGCTAGGAAGTGGTTAGTCAGTGCTCTGATTGCTTGGGGGCCGTGTCACATTTGGGTTTGGTTTCTGGGGGAACTTAGATTCAGTTTCACTGTGGAAAGGGGGTTTCAGAATCTCAGGGTTTGGCTGATCTTTGAGTGTGTGTGTGTGTGTGTGTGTGTGTGTGGTGTGTGAGAGAGAGAGAGAGAGAGAGAGAGAGAGAGAGAGAGAGAATGTAGGGTTGACAGTAGATTGGGTGGATTTGGCTGCCTTTTGGGAGGAGGGCGAAACTGGATGAGATGGGAAAGACACAGCCATGTTGAGCTGGCAGTGGGTAACTTTCTTCCTCTCCTTTTCCCTCCATCTCCGTCTCTGTCTTTTTCTCTCCGAGGCTCGTATTCTCTTTATCCACTCCCAAAGCAGTCATGAAATGGGAGGATTTAGGCTGAGATGAAAGGTGGAAGAACATTCCAGAGAGGTTTTCCCCTGCCCCAGCTGGGGACGCAGGGCTCCTTGTTGGAACCATGGCGCCGTTCTCCTCCATGGCCTCATGCCTTCGGTGTCTGCCATCTTCCCCGCCCGGACCCTGTCTTGTCATCCCCGAGCGAGGCCCAGTCCCTTGGTGCCTCAGGGTCTCCTCCCAGCCTTGTCTACAGCCATGCTGATTTTTCTCCATTCCCCAGTTACTTGTCCACGCTGTTCCACCTGCCTAGAATACCCTTCCTGCTCCTTCTCTTCCTAGATAAAGGGGTACCGGCAGGAAATGAGGGAGAGGTTTTAGCTACCTCCCACCCTTTTCTTTTTTTAAAATATATTTTTATTGATTTCAGAGAGGAAGGGAGAGGGGAGAGGGATAGAAACATCAATGATGAGAGAGAATCATTGATTGGCTGCCTCCTGCACGCCCCCTACTGGGGATCAAGCCCGCAACCCCAGGCATGTGCCCTTCACCAGAATCGAACCCGGGACCCTTTAGTCTTTAGGCTGACGCTCTATCTGCTGAGCCAAACCAGCCAGGACCCACCCTTTTCTTAAGTGAAGGGGTTAAGGGGACTCTCTTTCTTATCCTCTTGACCCACTAATCTCTGAGCTTTCCCTCCCCAGGCTGTGCCAAGACCTTGTACCGCTCAGTCCACGAAAAGATCTTCACGCTTCCAGGAGACTGTCTGATCTACCCGGCCCATGATTACCATGGTGAGGGCTTCCTGGAGGGGGTGTGGGACCTACATCATTTACTACTATTTGACAGGGAGCACTAATCCTCTGGGGCATGGGACTGCCATTCCCCGAGATTCCTCTGGCCAAAGCACGGTCATGTGCTTATGTGTACTGAGTGTGGATGTAGAAACCACAACTCCTAGAATTCCGGGGCGCGTGGGTTTTCCTGGGACCTCTTTCCAGTGGTTCTCAACCTTCCTAATGCCACGACCCTTTAATACAGTTCCTCATGTTGTGGTGACCCCCAACCATAAAATTATTTTTGTTGCTACTTCATAACTGTAATTTTTTAAAAATAATTTTTTAAAAATTTATTTTATTGATTTTTTACAGAGAGGAAGGGAGAGGGATAGAGAGTTAGAAACATCGAAGAGAGAGAAACATCGATCAGCTGCCTCCTGCACACCTCCTACTGGGGATGTTCCCGCAGCCCAGGTACATGCCCTTGACCGGAATCGAACCTGGGACCTTTTTGGTCTACAGGCTGACGCTCTATCCACTGAGCCAAACCAGTCAGGGCCATAACTGTAATTTTGCTACTGTTATGAATCATAATGTAAATATCTGATATGCTATATGTGTTTTCCAATGGTCGCGGGCCACAGGTTAAGAACCGCTGTTAGGGAACTGTGAGAAACTACATTTCCCATATTGCCTATTGAGGAGGGATAGCATTTTCAGGAACATTCCAGGCCAGAGAGGCACCCCAAAGCCTCCTGGGAAATGTAGTCCTGAGAGGCCTGAGGCACCAAAGGATGGACATTCCTCCCCCTCTCTTGGCCACTAGGACTCACGGTGTCCACTGTGGAGGAGGAGCGGACTTTGAACCCTCGGCTCACCCTCAGCTGTGAGGAGTTTGTCAAGGTCATGGACAACCTGAACTTGCCCAAGCCTCAGCAGATAGGTGAGCACTTGGGAACCTGGACTCCTGGGTGTGAGGGAGGAGGGGCTGGGGGCCTGGACTCCTGGGTCTGAGGGAGGAGGGGCTGGGGACCTGGACTCCTGGGTCTGAGGGAGGAGGGGCTGGGGGCCTGGACTCCTGGGTCTGAGGGAGGAGGGGCTGGGGGCCTGGACTCCTGGGTCTGAGGGAGGAGGGGCTGGGGGCCTGGACTCCTGGGTCTGAGGGAGGAGGGGCTGGGGGCCTGGACTCCTGGGTCTGAGGGAGGAGGGGCTGGGGGCCTGGACTCCTGGGTCTGAGGGAGGAGGGGCTGGGGGCCTGGACTCCTGGGTCTGAGGGAGGAGGGGCTGGG
>NW_005372107.1:632102-636531 GCF_000412655.1 Myotis brandtii
TGGACTCCTGGGTCTGAGGGCGGAGGAGGCTCAGGGCTACAACTCCAGTTTTCCAAAGAAGAGGGCCCTTAGGATTTCTGGGTCCCATTTAAGCTTGAGGGGAGGGCACCTCCTGGGGCCCCTTGGTTTCACCCTTGGTTTCTTCCTTTCAGACGTTGCTGTTCCAGCTAACATGCGCTGTGGGGTCCAGACCCCCCCTTCCTGACGTTATCTCTGTCGGGTGCTCATAGCCATTAAAAATGCACTAGGTGGGGGGAGGGGAGAGGTGCCAGCACTGGAGCTTCTCTCCTCTTCCCCTCCCCCACCTGCCCTCAAACTTCTTAAATAAAAAAATAAAAAAAATATATATTTTTGCTGTGAATCTGACTTCTGTCTGTTTTCTGGGGGAACCATTTGGGCTTCTGGGTGGAGGTGCTTGGAGGGGGGTTAGTTCTGGTCCCTGGAGAGGCCAGAGAGTAGGGCAGGGTGAAGGTCCAGAGAGCCCAGAGGAGGAGATGTCCTAACTCACAAGGGCAGAAGCAAACAGATCTCTGGGCAGGGCTCCTCGCTCCTTGGATGAGAACACCTCGCTGCGTTTGAGCCATTTCCCTCTGTGAGACCCAGGATAAGGTAATTCTCTTCTCCAGGCCTCAACTTTCTCATCTGTAAAACGGGTCCATATGTGTGAGGTACTTGGCACAGTGTTAACCACTATTGTTTTTTTAAAGGAAGATTAAGATTAAGATTTTTTTTTTTAGTGAAAATGTTAGCATTGTAAGATATGGGATACAGGAGAAATAGTTGATATTAGACTTAAAAATAAGCTTGAGAAGAGGAGCCACAATGAGAAGTTGACATTTGCAATTTAAGCGCTCAGTTATTTAAGATGCCCAGGAACTCTAATCTGTGTGATGGACACAGGCTGACTCCTGTGTTCTAGTGATAAGCAGTGGATGCTCATCTGTTGTAAACTATAGGTGGGAAGAAGTGGATTTCTTAATCTTTTGAAATTGAGCTGATGAGTCTCTGGGAAATTGTTTTAAGGTCAAGGTTTTCTTTTTAATATATTTTATTGATTTTTTACAGAGAGGAAGGGAGAGGGATAGAGAGTTAGAAACATTGATGAGAGAGAAACATCCATCAGCTGCCTCCTGCACACTCCCTATTGGGTATGTGCCCGCAACCAAGGTACATGCCCTTGACCGGAATCAAACCTGGGACCCTTGAGTCCGCAGGCCAATGCTCTATCCACTGAGCCAAACTGGTTAGGGCCAAGGTTTTCTCCCCCGCCCCCCTTTTTACGTGTTACAATAAAGCTTTATTTACAGTCCTCAGCATTAGAATTTTATGTGATTTTAACAAAACATTATTCTTCTGTTGAACTTTTTTCAGTTATTTCAACCATTTTTGGCTCAGGCCTTAGTTTACCAACTCCGGTGGTAAGTGCTGTAGCCGGACAGGATGGGAGTTCTGAAGACCCTCGCTCTCCAATAAGTTAAACTCATGTGACTCGGCCATTCCGTTCTCCGAGTTTTATAAAGAAGCAGCCATCCTTATTGTTTTGGCATAAAGACCAGGCTCAGTGTGCTTTCTTCTTTACTTCCCTGGTTGTAGGACTTCCACTCAGCCAGCTTTCTGGTGGTTCTGGATGATAGTCGCTCTGTATTTTAGTTGTAATTTTGATGTGGTCGTGGGAGGCAGCAAGCACAGGCGTTTACCTATGCCGCCATCTTGGTTCTCTCCCTTAAGGTCAAGGTTTTCCATAGAAGCCATAGAACTTTTGTCAGCACCATGGATGTCAGCAGCCATAGAATGCCCACCCTAACCATGCCCATTGATTTGTCCTCGGCCCCCAGAGTACCAGGATTGCCACACCCTGCACCCCCGTAGCTGCGACATCCACCACCACTGTTATATTGTAAATCCGAAGACGCCTTAATCAATAAGTCAAATTAATTTGGAGTCCTGTTCATTTTCGCTAGCGCTAGCGGGTCCAGAGGGTCTCTTGCTTCTCAAATTCTGGGGCCTGATATGGTGGAAGTCTTTTCAATTTATATGTTTTTCAGCTCTTTGTCTTCCAAATTTGGAATGAGACTTCCGGACCTTCTGAGAAAAGGTCCTGTGTGCTGGGACAGGGCCGTGAGACCATCTCTCAAGGCCTGGCCTGGCGCCAGCACTGACAGCTCTGTCTGGGGCATAGTTTATGGCCTCTCTGGAATGGGGAGCAGGCTTATTTTCCCTATTAAAGCAAGCAAATGTTTACGAAGCCAGAATAGCAGGGTTAAAATTTTAAACAGCAGTTTTTACCCAAGATGGAGGTTACTATACTTCACCATCCTAGATGCCGCATAGAATCTTGGGGATGAGGATGAGTGTTAACTATTATTGTCACTATCATGTGGAATGACCTTCCAGGCACTTCCTGGCTTGGAGTGACAGTATGCCTAATGGTTGAGACCTCAGACCTGCCAGAGAACCTATCTGGCGCTGCCATTAACAAGGTGTATAGACTTTGGGTCCACTTCTCCCTCTCAGCCTCAGTTTCCCCAACTATAAAGTGGAGATAGACATCGCTTCCTCACTAGGTTGCTGTGAGGGTGACATTAAATTAACGTAACGTGTGTATAAAGTTTTAGCATAGCTCCTGTGGGCGAAAGGGGCCACATGCTAACCTGACAAGCTCAGGAGAGGCCTGCATGGCAGTCTTGCAAACTCGGAGACCTAAAGTAACCACAAAGGATGGTCTGAAATTAAACTTTAACTAGAAGCAGTTAGGGTGGGCAGTTACGTCCTGGGCCAGTATCTTCACTGACAAGGTCAACCTTTACCTTAACTGAGCCTATCTGTCTTTTTGCATCTATGATAACATACCCTTGAAATGTCTGGGTATTTGTGACTTCCCTTTATCTGGAGCCCCTGGGGCACAACCAGGTGTGCTGGGTCCCAGGATAGATACCGCAAATTCCTTCATCATCATGTTAATTGTTCCTGTACCCACCTAAGTATGTGTCCATCATTTTACTTTTTATCCAATCCCAGGGGTTTCCCTGCTTTGCTTATCCCTCCTCCTTAATCTATCACCAATGAATTTCATGTAACCCACCTATGTCCCTCCTTTGATTGAAATGTATAAATACAAATGTAACCCCGCCATTCTCCGGAGCACTATATTAATTCGTTGAGGTTCTGCTTCCCGGCATATGTCGACAGTTTGGCTCAAATAAACTCAAAAAAATTCTTTACAGGTTTCAATGGTTTTTTTTTTTACGTTAACACTCCTGACATCCAATCATACTTTCTCACACACCAGTTATTTTCCTGTTTTTGCCCAGAGAGGAAAGGGTCTGGCCCATGCACCTTTAACCTCTCTCTTCCACCCCATAGCAAAGTTGGGGGGGGGAGGGGGCACACTTCCCCCTGTTTCTGGGCGGGTCTCTGACTCAGCTCAGGGCACCCCCTACCCTTGCCCAGCTCCCCAAACCGGTCAGGGCCCTTCTAAAGGGCTCATTAGAGGGGAGAGGCCCCGATCTGCATTCCCTTCTTCCTTTCAGGATTCCCAGGGTCTGGGCATTAGGGAGGCATTTATTCAAATGTGATCAAGACACCTGGCCCTCCCAGGGCAGGAATGGGGGCGCTGGAGGCAGGTTGGGGGGGTCACAAAGCTGGGTTTTCCAAGGGCGGAGCCGGGATGCCCGGTGCTGTGGCTGCGGGCGGGGCAAGCTGGTCGCTCCCTCCTCCCTCAGGAGCTGTTGGACCTGTTGTGCCCCCCCGCCCCCCAACTTCCGGGGAGGGAGACGGCAGCCTCTCTCCTCCCTCTGCCCAGCCACCTGTTTCGCAGGCAGTAACAACAGCGCCCAGAGTGCAGAGGGGAGCGCGTCGAATCCTGAGCGGGTGAGGGGGTCGGGATGCCGGGCAGCAGGGGGCTGGAGGCTGGGCTTCCTGGGTCTGCGGGGGCGGAGGAGGCTGGAGTTCGGGAATCTAGCTCCCAGGAGGAGCTGAGGGCTCAGACTCCTGGTTTGGAGACGGAGACGAGGAGCCCCGACTCCTGGGTCCCTGGATGAGATGGCATGGGCGCCGCTCTCTACATTGGGGTCAGAGCCAAGTCTACGAGGCTCCGGAGGGCAGGGGACGGGCGCCCGGACTCCTGAGTCCCCGAGGGAGAAGGAGATGGGGTCGCTGTGCGGTTGTCCAGGGCTGGGGGGCTGGGAGGCTGCTGGGAGGGTACAAGGCGCCACACCTGATAGAAGGGAGAAACCCATAGGGGGCGAGCTAGGACCCGGACTCAGATTTCGGTCACGCCTCCGGGGGCGGGGCGCCCTAGGAGCCAGCGAATCCCTCCTATTAAAACGCCAAGCCACGCTCCCGGAATGCTCAGTCGCATGCTTTGAACTCTTAGGTCTCGCTTGCTTGGAGCTCCTGGGCCCCGCCCCCGAACGCCGGGCCCCGCCCC
>NW_005372107.1:636906-638825 GCF_000412655.1 Myotis brandtii
GGGAGCACCCCAAGGGCCCCCGCCAGCTGGAGGCCCCCGAGGTCCCGGCGGAGCTTCCGAGCGGCCGAGGAGCTGAGCAGCAGGCGGAAGAAGAGGAAGAAGTGGGAGAAGGCAGCAGCACCGAGAGCAGCCGGGACGCGGTGAGGGGCCGGGAGGGCGGGACCTGGGGAACCCGGGCAGGTGACAGTGGGTATGGAGAGACAGACAGACAGAGGTCGGAGACGGTGAGAGCCCCAGAGCTATGAAACTCCTGAGACTCAGACCGAGGGGGAGGCAGTCACCTGGAGACCTGTGTGCAGAGACCAGATGGACAGAGACCCAGGGGCGGGGAGACTGGGAGACCGAGACCCCAAAGAGTCAGGGACACGGGCAGGCCAGAGGGAGAGTGACCCAGAGACAGAGACCCAGAGAGATGGGTCTGGAGACAGAGACCCAGAAACAGGGCAGAGATGCTCAGAGAAACAGAAATAGAGACAGAAGCCTTGAGAGGGAGATACTCCGAGGAAGAGAAGTAGCAATTCAGAGACAGAGGATGGATTCTGAGCGGGAGACAGGAAGCCCAGAGAAATGGGGGTGGGGTTGGGGGGGGTTAGGGTGTGACTCAGAGAGACCTGGGGAAAGAGAGAGATATCCAGGGCCTAGACAGGGGTGGGCAAACTTTTTGACTCGAGGGCCACAATGGGTTCTTAAACTGGACCGGAGGGCCGGAACAAAAGCATGGATGGAGTGTTTGTGTGAACTAATATAAATTCAAAGTAAACATCATTAAAAAAAAGGGTACGGTTTTTTTTTTTTAGTTTTATTCATTCCAACCAGGCCGGATCCGGCCCGCGGGCCGTAGTTTGCCCACGGCTGACCTAGGGCCAGGGGGAAGGGAACAATGGGGACATTATTGTTTAATAGGTATGGAATTTGAGTTTGAGATGATGAAACATTCTGGAGAATGGACAGTGTTCATGGTTGCACAGCAGTGTGAATGTATTTGATGCTGCTGAACTATACGCTTAAAAATGGTTAATAGGGAAAATTTTATGCTAGGTATATTTTACCAGGATTTAAAAAAGTAAAGTAAACCAGTGAGATGCACCTATGAAAAAACAGTGGTACAATCTGGATGTACAAGGCAGGATGATGTCTTTTTGCTGTTATTTTCTTTTCATTTTTACCTATTTATTTACTAGCTACTTATTTAAAATTTACTAGATAAATTGTATCTAATATAGTCATTCTTAAGTCTTAGAGTTATTTCTTAGAGTTACTGTAGATATTTATATGTTATAGATTACTACCATAGGCCAATTTGGAACAGAAGATTCTAAGTACACTTCCCTGTAGATTCTGTCTTAAGGAGGGGCATTCTTTATTAATTAATGTTTTTGGCCTTTTGTCTTACTTTAACCTTTGACATCTCCAATTCGTGCAGCAAATATTTATTGTGTGCCTACTATAATGTTGGGGGCATTGGGACTGTAGCAGTGAACAAAACACAAATAATCCTGTCTTAATGGAGCTTACATTCTAATGTTCTTCATTTCCTTATTGTAAAGATACTTGGGCTGGGATGGAGGCTGTGGGGGAACAGAAGCCGCTCCTTACTTCCTCCTGCCTCCCTGACCGTGATGTTGGGGCCTCTTCCTTTGCCCCGCTCTCTTTCGTCTCTTATTGCCACACTGTGAAAAACATTAAACCAACAAAAAAAGAAGAGTCAGGTGGCCGCCATATTAGGGCATTGCTAGCTTCAGCGGTGATAAACTCCCATTCCTGTTTCATATCCCTCAATTTGCTTCCCCATCCCTAGTTTTGAAAGCCCATCCCAGGCATTATATTATTACTATTATTTTTTTGTTAATCCTCACCTGAGGATATTTTTTTCATTGATTTTTAGGGAGAGTGGAAAAGAGAGGGAAAGACAGAGAGAA
>NW_005372107.1:639247-646165 GCF_000412655.1 Myotis brandtii
GGTTGCATGCATTCTTTCTGATTGGTATTTTGGGTTTCTTAGGATATATTCCTAGAAGTGGGGTCACTGGGTCAGATGGCAGTTCCATATTTAATATTGTTTTATTTCCAGTTTTCATGTTTCCAGATTGCCTCAAAAATGCCATGTGGCTGTTTGAATCAGGTCCCCAAAAGGGTTGTTTCACTTTGAATAGTCTCCACTTACTGCTGTTTTCCATATTATTTGGAGAAACCAGGTCTCTGTCCCTTGGTCAGGATGTGGTCGTGTCCTTTGCCGTGTTCCTCTTCCCGCAGCAGGTGGTGGGTTAGAGGACCAGGCTGATCAGATTCCCGTGCGCTGAGTGCTTCCCATGTGCCGGGTCAGGGGGCGTCACCTCTGGTTGTCCAGACCTCAGTGAGGTCACTCTGATCTCGTCCTAATAATCGTTTACCTAAAGGCTTTAACATCCATGCATTGGTGGTCATTGCTTGGACTGGTTAACACTATAGCTTAGAAAATGGTAACTTTGTAATTCTATCAATTTTTCTCTTTGCCCTTATCTTATATGTTGTAATTTCTTTGAGCTGGGTCCAGGCTCCTCATTCACCCTCAAAAAGCCTATATTTCTCCCAGCCCTGACTTCCCTCCTGTAATCTAGACCCGTGTCCTGCTTCTTAAGATACTGGTTCCTGGATGTACCTTCACCTTCCTCCCTCAGGAGTCCAAGCCCCCAGCCCCTCCTCCCTCAGACCCAGAAGTCCAGGTGCCCAGCCCCTCCTCCCTTAGACCCAGGAGTCCAAGCCCACAACCCCTCCTCCCTCAGACCCAGGAGTCCAGGCCCCCAGCCCCTCCTCCCTCAGACCCAGGAGTCTTGGCCCTTCTCAGTCACCATAACCAAAGCTGACCTCAGCGACGCCCTTTTCTACATTGTCCCTATCTCACCCTCCCTTCAGTCAGTCACCAGGTCAGAGTCCTGGACCTTGCTCTGCACACCTCTCTCTCGTTCACACCCAAGCCTATCAGTCACCATGTCCGGTCCTTTCTGTTCCCTGATCCTCTCCCAGGAGTGCAAGCCCCCAGCCCCTCCTCCCTCAGACCCAGGAGTCCAGGCCTCCAGCCCCTCCTCCCTCAGACCCAGAAGTCCAGGTACCCAGCCACCTCCTCCCTCAGACCCAGGAGTCTTGGCCCCCAGCCCCTCCTCCCTCAGACCCAGAAGTCTTGGCCCTTCTCAGTCACCATAACCAAAGCTGACCTCAGCGATGCCCTTTTCTACATTGTCCCTATCTCACCCTCCCTTCAGTCAGTCACCAGGTCAGAGTCCTGGACCTTGCTCTGCACACCTCTCTCTCGTTCACACCCAAGCCTATCAGTCACCATGTCCGGTCCTTTCTGTTCCCTGATCCTCTCTCTCTAGTCTGTCTCCTTTGCAACCCTACTGCCCAGCCCCAGTGTAGGTCTCCTCTTCATTCTTGGAGGACTCATGAAGGAGCTGGTGTCAACCCCTTGAATCCATCTCCCAGAGATCCTTTCAATCCTTCCACGGCTCCCCATTGCCCCAAGATAAAGGCTCCTTAGCCTGGTTGGCCAAACTGGACATGAGCTGTGCCCGCCTTTCCACCGTGGTCTCCCACCGTGCTCACTGTCTCTCCTCCACCACATCTTCTGCCTCCCCGACCAGAGTTTGCCCCTAAACTTCCCATACTTTTCAACTTCATGGTGCATTTGCAACATGCTGTTCCCTCTGCCCAAAATGCCCTTCCAGCCCCCTCTAACTCCCCAGGTCTTAAATGCTCTCTGATTTTTGAGGCTCACCTTAAAGTCCTTACATCCAGGAAACCTTGGGTTACCCCAATAAAATTGCCCCGCCCCCTGGGTTCCCACAGTCTCTGCATCTCATGGCCCTCATTGCCTTAGGCGGTAACTGGTTGTGTCCCCACCTGGAGCCCAGGGACCAAGTCTCATCCCCCCTCTGGGTCCCAGGATCACTCACCCGGCATGGATATGTTTTGCATTCATTCATTTCTTGAATAGCTGTTTGTATGATGCCGCCTACTCTGGGTAGGCCAGTATAAGAGTGAACCAGTCACACGGGGTCCTGCCCTCATGGAGCTGTCCCCGGGCAGGGAGGGGTCTGAGGTCCAGCCAGCCTGGCCCTTGCTGACCTCTGTGTCTGTCCCTTGTGCTCAGGGGAAGACTCCAAGCCTCATTTCTTGAATAGCTGTTTGTATGATGCCTACTACTCTGGGTAGGCCAGTACAAGAGTGAACCAGACACACGGGGTCCTGCCCTCATGGAGCCGTCCCCGGGCAGGGAGGGGTCTGAGGTCCAGCCAGCCAGCCGGGCCCTTGCTGGCCTCCGTGTCTGTCCCTTGTGCTCAGGGGAAGACTCCAAGCCTGGCTTTTCTTTCAGGAGCAGAGGCGGCTGAGCCAGGAGAGGGAGCGCGTGGAGGGTCTTCGTCAGAGACTTCGGGAAGCCCAGGGGCGGCTGGACTCGCAGCCAGAGGACCAGCGTGAGCGGCTTCTGCAGAGCGTGCAGGAGGTGAGGGCCCCGTGGAAGTACAGGCCTTCAGTACCCTCCTCCCCTGAGTCCCCCAACCCCATCACTCAAGTCTGGGTGCTCCTTGACCAGGAGTCCTGGCCCCGCCCCTTCCTCTCCTGAGCCCTGGGGGTCCAGCCCTTTTGCGTTTCTGCCCACAGATCAGGGAACAGCTGGATGTGGCCCAGCGTGCCTACGAGGACCTGGAGTTCCAGCAACTGGAGCGGGAGAGCCGGCGGGAGGAGGAGGATCATCGGGACAGCCCTGGCGTTTGGGCGCTGGGCCCCAAGGTCCAGGAGCTTCAGGCCAGCGTGGCACAGCACAGGGTGAGCTGGGCTGGACTAGCCTGCCTCCCTCACGTCACCCGCTGGCTTTTCCACTCGTTTCTGGCACTTTCTCTGTTTCCTACCTGTGTCACTTCGCAGTAGTAACAACAAACAACAATAGCTGATGTTTTATTGAGCATTTACTGTGCGCCGGGCACACAGTGACATTTCATGGGCATTTAGTCATCGAATCCTTACAGCAATCCTAGGCGGCACAGCTTATTTCCCCCATTTTATAAATGAAGAAACTGAGGTTCAGGGTATTCATGTAATCTTTTCCAAGGTCACTCCGCCTGTCAAGGACAGAGCTGGGATTTGAACCTACTCGGTCTTCACCACTACACTCCATGCCTGTCAAACCCGAGTCCAAAAAGACCTCCCGCCAGTCCTTTCTGGGCGCCTCACGTCCTAGGGGCTGACGAAGGCCGCTGGGAAAAGCAACGTGTCTGGTTCTGCTTACCACAAAGCTTCCTGCAGTTTTGGATGGCAGAGTTCTCCACCCCTGTGCCTGGGTGTCTTTCCCGTCTCCCTCTTCCTTTCCTCTGTCTCCCACAGCTCTGTCCGCCTCGGTGCTGTTTCTGCCTTGTTTTCTTTCTCTGCATCTCTGTCTCTTGGGATCTGTCTGGGTCCTTCTTCCTGTCTCTCTTCCGGTTTGTTTTCTGTTTGTCCCTTTTTCTCTCTGGGTCTCAGTGTCCCTTGGTCTCTCTGTATATCAAATCCTCCACCCCCTCTCTGGACGCCCCCAAGGAAAGAAGGTGGGAGCCACTGGGGGCGCTGGGGACGCTGGGGCAGCTGAGTAACGAGGGCCCTGGGGGGTCCTGCAGCGCCGGATTCAGGTGTTGGAGGAGCAGCTGAAGTCGCTGGGAGAACAGATGGCAGCTGAGAGCCGGGGGCTGAGCCAGAAGAAGGAGGAGGCCCTTCAGGCGCTGACACAAGTAGGTGGCCCCCAGTCCGCCTACCCCCCTCCCTGGGGCATCCATCGCCTCCCTGAGGCTGGGATGGCCCGTTCAGCCTCGGAGGTGTGGCGGCCTGTGATGTGTTGCCTTCCCCTAGGAACGGAGCCGACTGCTTGAGCTGAATTGCTTCCAGGGAAGCCCTGGCGGAGACTTCTCTGAGCCCAGCCAGGCCCTCACTAAGGTATGGGGATGTCATGCACCCGTCAGCCCCTCCTCCCGTGGGAGCCAGGATTCTCGGCCTCTAATCCCTTTTGCCCGTGGGCCTCAGGAATTTGGGTCCCCAGCTCCTACTCCTCCGGGAACAGGCAGTCTGCCCACAGTCCTCACTCATGCTGGGAGACTGGACACCAAGCCCCCATTCCAGCCCTCTTGTGACTTTGGGCCTTTGTTTTTTCCACTGAGAAATGGGCTGGCGCTGGAGACCTCGGCCAGAGCATCCTGGAACTGTGGGTCCTCTGCGGTCCCTCCAGCTCCTGCTCATTGTCACCCTCCCCCACAGCTCCTGTTCACGCAGAAGACAGACCGCCAGCTGCTGGTGCTCCAGGACCCTGCTGCGCCCACGGCGGCCTCCGCCTCTTCCTGCCTCTTCTCCGTTCACAGCTCCTTGCAGGTGCCTCCCCCCCCCCACACACACCCCCGAATCCCACTGGACACTGTGTCTTTAGAACTCCCACTGTGGTGTTTTCTGCCACGGGGGCCAGAAAAGGTTGATCAAGGGGAGTTTCTAGTTTTGGTTTGATCAGACTCCAGCTTTATTTATTTATTTTTTCCTTCTGCCTAACCCCCATCCCTCCCCTGGAGAAATGGGAACATGTATGTGCACCCAGGAGTAAATTTTATTTTATTTTCTATTATTTTTTAAAAATGTTTTTCATTGATTTTTTTTAGAGAGAAAGGAAGGGAGAGGGAGAGAGAGAGAGAGAAACATCGATTGGCTGCCTCTCACACACCCCGCCACCAGGGATTGAGCCTGAAACCCAGGCATGTGCCTGGCGGGAATCAAACCAGTGACACTTCAGTGCTCAGGATGATGCTCAACCAAATGAGCCACACCATTCAGGGCTGGAATAAAGTTTAAAAGCATCAGAACAGGGCATATTGATAAGAAGGCCTCCTCTCCCCACCCCACTGGCCCACAGCCCCTTCCCCAGAAGCAGCACAACTTCTTGTTTCTTGAGTATCCTTCCTTCCAGATCTTCTTCTTTTAAAAAATATATTGTTATTGATTTCAGAGAGGAAGGGAGAGGGAGAGAGAGATGGAAACATCAATGATGAGAGAGAATCATTGATTGGCTGCCTCCTGCACGACCCCTACTGGGGATCGAGCCCACACCCGGGCATATGCCCTTGACCGGAATCAAACCCGGGACCTTTCAGTCCGGAGGCCGATACTCTATCCACTGAGCAACACCAGCTAGGGCTTTTCAGATCTTCTTAAACGTGGGAGTCCCACCCTACTAATGGGACAAAGATTTTTGAATGGGTTGCTACTGATTTTTTTAATGAAATAGAGTAGACAGTGGCAGGGTGTGGTGCCTGAGTTGGGGTGGAAGTTAGTGACAATAGTTTTGTTTCTGTTGTGTGGACATGGAGTTGGTAAGCACTTAGAAATTGGTAGCTCTTGTTATATCAGGTAAACCTGTTTTTGCAGGAATGTGGGTATTAGCGACGGAGTTGGCTTTTATTTTATAACTTAATACTCTATCATGGAGATGGTTTTCCGTTGATGTATTTAGAGCTGACTCACCATTGTTAATGACTAATAATAGCAATATGAACAGTAACAGCAATACTGATGACAACTGATACTGAGTCTTTAGCGTGTGCCAGACACTGTTTTAAATGCTTCACATGATTCACTCATTTGGTCTTGCAAAAACTCTACGAACGCCCTAACCGGTTTGGCTCAGTGGATAGAGCTTCGGCCTCTGGACTGAAGGGTCCCAGGTTCGATTCTGGTCAAGGGCATGTACCTTGGTTGCGGGCACATTTCCAGTAGGGGGCGTGCAGGAGGCAGCTGATCGATGTTTCTCTCTGGTAGATGTTTCCAACTCTATCCCTGTCCCTTCCTCTCTGTAAAAAATCAATAAAATATATTTTTTTTAAAAACTCTACAAACTAGGTTCTTAGATCCATTTTAGAGGTGAAGAAACTGAGGCAGAGAGGTGAAGTTACTTGACTAGCTGGCATGTGACAGGGCTGGGATTCGAACGGGGGCACTCTGTTCTCAGAGCCTGCGCTCTCACCCACCCTGGGCTTCCATTCGGAAACAATTCTATTATGTCTCTTTTTTTTAATCCCCACCCCAGGATATGTTTTTATTTATTTTAGAGAGAGAGGAAGAGAGATAGAAACATCAATATGAGAAACACTGATCAGCTGCATGTCTTCTCCCCCCAACCCCTCCTGATGCCCTGACTGGGGATAGAACTCACAACCCTTTGGTAAGGAGATATGCTCCAACCAGCTCCAACCAACTGAGCCATAGGGCCAGGGCTGTCTTTTCTTTTCTTTTCTTTTTTTTGAGTTTAGAGAGAGAGGAAGGGAGAGAGAGAGAAACATCGATATGAGAGAGCCACATCGACTGGTTGCCTTCCGCACGCACCCTGGACAGGGCTGGGGATCACAGACCAATGCTCTAACCACTGAGCAAAACCGGTCAGGGCAAGGCAGTGTTTATTAACATACATTTCATTTTCAAAATTGAGCTTATCAGCTGTTCAAGTGTGTATACATTTTTTGGGGCCACCCTGTATGTAATAAAAATATACTATTTCATCATGTGCTCAGAAGCACCCCCAAAAGTAGGTCCTATTAACTGGGTCAAGGGTGAGCAGATAGTGTCTGGGAAATGAACTTTCCAGATAGTTTCCGTGGAAGCCTGATAAAGGTGGAGTATCAGCTGGGTTGCCAGGCAACCGACTCAGAGTAAACAGAGCCCTTCTGAGTAAATTGCTTACCTATAAACACTTCCTGGGAAGCTGTGTCCATTCCTATGGAGTAGTTTCCTGAGTTATTGGCCCCTGTGGACAAGAAGCTTCTAAGGCCAGGTGGGCCCTGTACCTGCTGATAGGATCTCATACCCACCTTGCCCCTGGGTGTCATGGTGGGGGAGGGGGGGA
>NW_005372107.1:646331-652887 GCF_000412655.1 Myotis brandtii
GGGAGGGCAGCTCTTCTGTGTGCTTTGCACAAGGTCACTCGTTTGACCCTTGCATCACCCACAGCGGGCAGTGGGTGGTCGCCCACTTTGCGGAAGGGAAGGCTAGCCTGAGAAGGGAGGTGACCTGCCTGCCAAAGTCACACACCCAGTGAGTGGCAGAGCCGGGTTCGAGCCGCGTCTGTCTGTGTCCACGGCCTGTGCCTTTTGGATGACGAGCGCTTCTAGGAATCCTTCGGGATCCAGTGGGCACCGTGGCCAGCACTGGTTCAGAGGGAGCAACGGGGGCGGCAGGGCACAGCAGAGTCCAGGGAGTATTTCTTTCCTCAGCAGGTAAACATACACAAGTAGATAAATGAATGTGTGATTCAGCAGGGCCCTCCTCCTTGCCCCTTCTTCTCTCACTCCGAGTGCTATTAGATCCTCAAATTCCACCCGGTCTTCCAGGATCATGTGATGTCTAAGAGGACTGCCTCTGCTTGGGTTCAGATACCTGTCCTACCACTTCCCAGCTGGCTGGACTTAGACCCGTCTCTGTGCCTCAGTTTACTTCACTGCAAAATGGGAGTAATAACAGCACCCACTGGTTAATGGTTAAAGGCTTAGCGTGGTGCCTGGCACAAAGTGGGTGCTCAGTGAATGTGGGCTGCGGGTACCCTGATTCCAATTACAATGATTAGTTGTGTTATAATTATGAGCGTCTTTCTTCTCTCCACGTCCGCCCTCATCTCTGGTTTTTGTGACCGTATATTGGCTTCCTGCTTCCTCACTGATGTCTTCATCTTACGTTTTGTCTCCCAATAATCTATCCCCCACACAGCAGTCTTCCGACTTCAAGCCTCCCCATCAAATGCCCCCAGTTGCCCCGGGGCCTCCTCACCTTGGTCTGCCAGCCCCTGCCCACCTCTCCCCACCCGCCCCAGTGCTCGGCTCAGCTGCAGGAGCACTGACCAGCCAATACCTGTTCCTGTCCCAGCACCTTTGCACTTGGCCGACTCTCCCCTGGCCAGCCCGTATCCTTGGACCTTGGGTCAATGTCCAGAGGTTGGAAGGTGACCCTCTTTTAACCCTAATGGGAGGATTTGTTTGTTGATTTTAGAGAGAGGAAGACAGAGAGAGACACATCATTGTGAGAGAAATAACGATGTGGGAGAGCAACATCGATCACTTGCCTTCCATACACGCCCCTACGGGGGGTCGAACCCACAACCTTTTTCGGTGTACTGGGGCGACACTCTAACCTCCTGAGCCACACCGCAGAGCCAGGTTGCATTTAATTGTCATATTTATTTAAATATGTTTTTATTTATCTTATTTTTTTTTTGTTAATTGTCACCTGAGGTTATATTTTTCCATTGATTTTTAAGTGATAAGAGAGAATCATTGATTGGCTGCTTCCTGCATGCCCCCTACTGGGGATCGAGACCACAACCTGGGCATGTGCCCTGACTGGGAATTGAACCCTGACCTTCTGGTTCACAGGTTGACACTCAACCACTGAGCTAGGCTGGCTGGGCTCCATTGGTGTTTAGACATAGTGGAAAGGAAGGGGAGAGACAGAGCGAGAGAAACATTGATGTGAGAGAGACACATCGATTGGTTGCTTCCTGCAGCACCCCAACCAGGGCCAGAGATTGAGCCTGCAACCAAAGTATGTGCCCTTGACTGGAATCGAACCTGGAACCCTTCAGTTCGAGGGCTGACTCTCCAAACACTGAGCTAAACCTGCTAGGGCTTTATTGATTTTAGAGAGAGAGGAAAGGAGAGGGAGAAATAGAAACATTGATGAGAGAGAAATATTAACTGCCTCCTGCACGCCCTGATGCTAAAACCTCCCATGACCCCGCAGGGTCAGGCTGAGGTGCCAGCGCCTTGTGAAGGGCCTCCGCGGGGCAGAGCACATGATGTCCTCCCAACACAAGTGCGTTTGATTCAGCACCTTTTTTAAAAGTAAAAATTAATCATTCAGACTTTGTATTGAAAAACTGAGTACTTATTTTTTTTTTTTATAAATATTTTATTGATTTTTTACAGAGGGGAAGAGAGAGGGATAAAGAGTTAGAAACATCGATGAGAGAGAAACATCGACCAGCTGCCTCCTGCACATCTCCTACTGGGGGTGTGCCCGCAACCAACGTACATGCCCTTGACCGGAATCGAACCCGGGACCTTTCAGTCCGCAGGCCGACGCTCTATCCACTGAGCCAAACCGGTTTCGGCCACTTATTTTTTTTAAAGTGAACATTCCCCTCATTCAAAGTTCAAAGGGCATGGGAGGTTATGCAGAGAAAAGGCTCTTCTGCTATTATTTCCGTCCATTCAGGTCATCTGCTGGGGGCGGCTGGGGTGACCAAGTTCTCTGTCTTCTTGGAGATGTTTGTGTTTACACATTCTGTCATGTATACATTCTCCCCCTCGTTGTGCGTAGATATGTCGTCTTCACCCTGCTCTGTGCTTTCTTTTTTTTGTTAATCCTCACCCGAGGATATTTTCCCATTGATTTTTAGGGAGAGTGGAAGAGAGAGGGAAAGACAGAGAGAAACATCTATGTGAGCGAGACACATTGATTAGTTGCCTCCTGCTCGTGCCCCGACCAGGGCCTGGCCATGGAGAAGCCTGCAACCTAGGTACATGCCCTTGACTGGAATCAAACCCGTGACCCTTCGGTTCGCAGTCCGACGCCTTATCTGCCGAGCCAAACCAGCTAGGGCCTGCTCTATGCTTTTACCTTGGAGGTTATTTTCTCTCTGGATATAAAGAGCATCCCCCCTTTTACTATATGGACTCCAGACATTTCCGTGGTGCGGAAGATCCCTGGTTTATTTTCCCTGCCCCCTTCTGTGGCACTGTGGTGGCCTCCAGGCTTCTGAGGGGAATAACCTTGAACCCAGGTCATTTTGCATATGTATGAGTATGTCCATATGATATAATCCTACAAGTGGAACTGGAGCTCAAAGATTTATGCATTTGTCATTAAAAAAAAAAAAAGAGCCAAATTGGCCTCCATAAAGGTTGTTCCAATAGAACCCTCTGCCCCCTCCCCCTCACCCCCCCAATTTGTGGGAGAGTGTCTGGGTTTCCCCTGTGCCCACACACAGTGGGTTTTTTCTTTATAGTTTTGTCAGGATATAATTCACACACCATACAATTCACCCAGTTAAAAAGTATAATTCAGTGGCTTTTAGTATATTCAGAGTTGTGCAACCATCGCCACAACTTTAGGGCATGTCCATTACCCCAAAAGAAACCCAGACCCCTTAGCCATCACCCCTCAGTTCCCTCTCTTCCCCAGGTCCCTGGCAACCACTAACCTACTTCCTGTCTCTATGGATTTGCCCATTCTGGACATTCCGCCGTGGGGTCACTCACTCGGCATCATGTGCAGGGTAGCTTTTTGATCTGTGCCTGATAGATGGTGGTTTTACTCGTCAGTCAGTCCTCTGACTTCCGGTTGAGATTGAGCATCTTGTGTGTTTTCAGGGCTCCATCGGCCTCCAAAGGAATGGAAGCCTGTCCCGGAAGAGGGGAGAGAGATTGAGCCAGAGGGGATCGCCCCGACCTCTGTCCCTCCATTGTACTGGTGAGGACCCCTATCCCGGCATACCCTCCCCCCCTTCCTGCAGCACCGGCTGGAGGAACTTGGCTTGGATGCCTGTTGGGGCGGAAGTGTAGGGAGTGGACAAGGGAGAATCCCAGCCTCCTAGCCCCACCTCTCCTCCCCCAGGACCCCTGGAGGCCTCAGCCCTCCCACCAGCAGCAGGAGACTCTGGGAGACACCCACTCTATCAGCTGCTGAACTGTGGCTCTGGGAATAGGTGAGACATCCCGGAGAAGGTGGGAAGATGGGGGGAAGAGGCAGGGCCACTGTAACCTGCCCTGGCCTCTGTCCCCTCCTCCTAGCTGTGGGGCGCTCTACCCAGACATCGCCCGCATGGAGCGGCTCCTGCAGCAGGCCGTGGCGGAGCGGGAGCGGCTGCTCAAGGCTAGGGTGAGACCCCAGACCCTCCTGCTTAGGGTCAGGAGATTCAGTCCCACCTCTTCCCTCTGACCCAGGAGTCCAGGCCCCAGCCCCTCCTCCCTCAGACCCAGGAGTCCAGGCCCCAGCCCCTCCTCCCTCAGACCCAGGAGTCCAGTACGTTTCCCCCCCAGATCTTATTGGTTAGTATCATCATTGACTCCTTCCTGAACCCACAGGAAGGAACAAGAAGGACCACAGAAGGTTCCTCAGGTCCCGCTGTTCCTGCCATCATGGTCAGTCTCCTACCCTCGCCCCACCTGTCCCCTGCTCCTTTTCGCCCCCTGGCCTCTGCCCTTTCTTACCTCACCCTTTCCTCTCCAGGGGCACAGAAACGTGTCCTGGGCTTGCAAGGGAAGGGGACTAAAAAGACGTAGCTTCCGTTCCCACTGTGATTGTCTGTATCCACAGCACCGTTGTCCCTGGGCAACATGCTCCACTTCCCTGCACCTCAGTTTCCTCTCCTGTGAGTGGGTGACAGTGTCAGCAGTTACTGCAAAAGGAGGGCAGCTACATCCTGGGGCGTTTAAAAGCCATTTAAAGTTTTGTGGGATTTTTTTTGTTTATTTTTGGTTCTTTTAAAATACTATTCATTATAGAACTATTCAGGCATATGCAAAAGTAGAGAGAATACACCCCGAGATGCCCACCACACAGCTTCAGTGATGAGCCGTGTTGAGTCTTGTGTTGGTTGCCAGCTTTGTTTACTGACCCACACCGACTTCCCACTCTGCAGTGGAATATTTTACATCAAATTGCAGATGTCCTATCATTTCACCCGTGTATCTCCAATATATGAGTATTGTTTAACATAAAAATCCCAGTCATAACTTATCAAGACTATTAATTCTGTGACATCCTAATACCTGGTCCATATTCACATTCCCCTAATTGTCTCCCAAGTATCACAGGGACTGTGGTTATTTCAATCTGGATCCAAACAAAGCCCTCACAATACATTTTTTAAATGTCTCAAATCGCTGAGATTAAAAGTCCTCTCTTTCCACTTTTTTTAAAAAAAATCCTCACTTGAGGATATGTTCTTTTACTAATTTTAGAGAAAGAGGAAGGTGGGGGAGAGAGAGAGAAACATCAGTGTGAGAGGAACATTGATCAGTTTCCTCCTGCACACGCCCTGACTGGAATCAAACCTGAAACCTAGGCATATGCCCTGACCGGGAATCAAACCCATAACCTTTTGGTGTATGGATGACACTCCAACCAACTGAGCCACCCAGCCAGGGCCCCACTTTTTTAAAAAGTATATATAATATATACTTTTTATGCATTATATATACATTTTTTTTTTTATTGACTGCAGAGAGGAAGGGAGAGGGAAGGGCCCCACTTTTTAAAAAGTATATGTACTTTTTTTATTGACTGCAGAGAGGAAGAAAGAGAGAGAGAAACATCAATGATGAGAGAGAATCATTGATCAGCTGCCTCCTGCATGCTCCCTACTGGGGATCAAGCCCACAACCCGGGCATGTGCCCTGACTGGGAATCAAACCGTGACCTCCTGGTTCATAGGTCAGTGCTCAACCACTGAGCCACATCAGCCGTGCCCCACCTTTTTTGTTGTTGTTGTTAATGCTCACCTAAGGATATTTTTCCATTGATTTTTAGAGAGAGTGGAAGGGAGGGGGCAAGACAAAGAGAGAGACACCTTGATGTGAGAGACACATCGATTGGTTGCCTCCCACATGGGCCCCCACCTGGGCCGGGATGGGGCCTGCGGCTGAGGCATATGCCCCTGACCGGAATTGAACCCAGGACCCTTCAGTCCGTGGACCGACGCTCTATCCACTGAGCCAAACTGGCTAGGGTCCCACTTTTTTTTTTAAATGCCATCTTTTAATGGGAAAAAATCGAGTCTTTTATCTTGTAGGGTTTCTCACACTCTGGATTTAGCTGCGAGGCTCCATATTAAAATGATATGTTGACCTCTGCGTTAATACATTTCTGTTGTAAACAACGCGACAGGGTGGGGAAAGTGAAGATCACCCTGGAGCCCGCCTCCCGTCGCGGCTGCGGAGGCGCGGGCGTTTTCTGCGGTTAAAGAGCCTTGGAATTTTCTTACACTTTCCCACGCACCCTGGGGAAGCCATGTTTTGTGAACTTATCTTTCTTGGAAGTGAGCACGTCGCTCCCAGCCTGCTTTCTGTTTTCCCAACCGTGGGTGCTTTCCGTCCTCATTTCTCCTCCGCTGATGGGTGGCAGCAGTGCCCAAAGTGACAGCCCCTGCCCTCGGGGAAGCTGGCGTTTCTTACGGGGGACAGACAGGAAGCTGCATCCGGCAGTAAAATAAGGTGCCTGTCGGCTGATAAGAGCCAGGGAGTAGATAGCGCCCGAGGGGTGGCAGAGCCACAAGCTCCAGCTCATTAAAAATGAAGCGCCCTGCTTCGTGGCAGCATCACTTATTAACTAGAGTGTCCCTGGGTTCGCACTAAAAGGAGAACCGCCCGGTGGGAGAGCCTGACAGAAGCAGCCCCAGGAGGAGGGTGCTGGTGACCCTGAGGTTCAGTTCAGGGAAACAGGCTCTGA
>NW_005372107.1:652989-673813 GCF_000412655.1 Myotis brandtii
ACACAGGTGGGCAGGGGGGAGTCGGGAGTCCCGAGCCCATCCGGCTCTCCTGGATCAGGGCCGACTCCACCACGTCCTACCTGGGTGGGTCACCTCCTTTCTAAAGCCTCAGTTTTCTCATCTGTCAAATGGGAACAATAATGGGTGGTTTGGAGAGGAACCGAGGTGACGGCTGAGGTCACTCGGTACAGTGCTGGACGCACTGGGGCCTTTCGTACACATTGGTGATCTGTAGTATGACTGAGTGGATTGGGCGACATGACCCGTACGCTTCCAGGCCCCAACGGGTGTCCTTTTAACTGTCCCTGCCCCTCCTGTGCATTCTCCCTGCTTCTCTTCATTTCCCCGCTCTTCTCCTGCTCGCTTTTCCTGTCTCCATCCTAGGGGGTCTCATCTGTTTCTCACCCCTTCTTGCTTGGGCTTCGCTTTAGTGTTCTCAGCCCTCAATACTCAAAGTGTGGTCTGTGGACCAACAGCATTAGCGTTCCTGGGGCTTGTAAGACGTGCAGAACCTCACCCCACCCCAGACCCCACCTGGGATGACTGAGTCTGAGCTTGCCTGTTAACAAACGCCCCCGTGGCTCTGCTTACACGCTGGGCTTAGCCATGCCCAGAGCCTCATGACTACAGGGTCATTTCAGTCTTTGCAGGGATCATTCGGGAAGAGGAGGTCTGATGGGCTGGGCCTGGGAACAGTAGAAACTTTCGTGGCCTTAATTTAATTCTTCTCCCCTTCCTGGCCACCGGAGACGACCACTGCCTGGGAGTCCCGTCTTGGTCAGCTCTGGCTGTGTGACGTGGGCTTAGTGACAGCCTCTCTGAGTCTTGGTTTCCATTTCTTTAAAATGGGGATAAAGCCCTGGACAAGTAGTCCAGTGAGTTAGAGCATCATCCCAGTACACCAAGGTGGTGGGTTTGATCCCCAGGTAGGGCACATACAAGAATCACTGGCGAATGCATAAGTAAGGGGAACAACAAATCTATGTTTCTCTTCTCTCTATCGAAAACAAAACAAAACAAAAATGGGGGTGATAATGTGTTTACCCCCAGAGGGTTTGAGTGGGCAGAGGAGTTACCCCTATAAAGTGCTCAGCATAGGGAATAGTCACTAATTTAATCACAACAACAACAATAATGGAACCCATGCTCTTATTTATTGATCACTTGCTGTTTGGTCCCTGGTTTGCAGGGGCGGAATATGGGGGTCCCACTGTGGAGACCCTCACCGAGGGGTCCCTCACTCTCTGATTTGCCTTTGGTGTTTCAGGGTGAGTGTTAGGTCTTGAAACCCTGGGTTCCGGTCCCAGCTCTGCCCCCTGAGCTCTGGGTGACTTCAGGTAGATTACTTCATCGCTGTACCCCAGTTTGCTCCTCTGTAATATGGGACTCACAGTAGCCCTGTCCCAGGGGCGGCAGTGGGGAGTCAAGGAGCTGATGCTGGTACATCTCTGGCAGTTTCATAGTCAGTAAATGTAGCGGTCAGGTTCATCATTATGATTGTCATTTAAAAAATATGTTTTTATTGATTGATTTTAGAGAGAGGAAGGGAGAAAGAGAAACATCGATTTGTTGTCCCACTTATTTTTAAAAAATATATTTTTATTGATTTCAGAGAGGAAGGGAGAGAGAGAGAGATAGAAACATCAACGATGAGAGAGAATCATCAAGAGGTGCCTCCTAACCGCCCCCTACTGGGGATCGAGCGGGAAACCCGGGCATGTGCCCTGACCGGGAATTTGAGCCGTGACCTCCTGGTTCATAGGTCAACGCTCAACCACTGAGCCACACTGGCTGGGCTCATTGATTGATTCTTGTATGTGCTCTGACCCGGGATCAAAGTCGCGACCATGGCATATGGGGACCACATTCTAACCAACTGGTCGTTGTGAATAATACTGTTTAAAGGCTGTAACAGGCCTTGCATGTGTGCAGCTGTGACCAGCTTCCCTGTGGGCTCCAGGCTTCAGGACCCGCTCCTGACCCCATGCTGCCCGCTTGGCTTTTTCCCCAGGCCCCGCCCACGCTCCCACCCCGCCCTCCTGGCCCACGGGTCTTGGATCTCCGGCAGCACCTGGAACGCTGGGGCCACAACCCCGAAAACTGCCCACATGTCCAGGTGTCTGGGGGCTGCTGCCGCGGGGCCCTGGTGAAGATGGGTGGCCGCATCAAGACCTGGAGGAAGCGGTGGTTCTGCTTTGACCGCCAGGCCCGCCGTCTGGCCTACTACTCCGGTAAACACAGCCTGGCGCTGTGGGCCCCAGGGTCCTGGGACAGCACACTCAGGGGCCTTCCCCCCAGACACCTAGGGGTCCCATCCCCCATCCCCCTTCTCCCTTAGGCCCATGGGTCTGGATCCCCAGGACCCAGGAGTCTAGACCCCCCACTCCCCACTCCCCCCAGGGCCCAGGAATTTGGTCCCTATTCCTTCCTAACCCACCACAACTCAGGAGTCTGGGCTCCCACCTTCCCCTTTCCCCAGGACCCAGGAGTCCAGATCTCCACCCTCTTCTTCCTCCTATAGAAAGCCAGCCTCAGTCACATGGATAACAGTTTTGTACAGTTCTGGGTCCCAGACCCCATTTTCCTAAGATACCCAGGAGGACTCAGACCCACATTTTCAGTGCCCCCTTCCCCCCACTCCATCACCAGGAGTCTAGGCCCCTCTCGCTTTTCCTGTAGGGGAGCCAATGAAGCAGACCTCTCCGTGAGTGTCAGGGACCAAGGCATTGAGGGACCTGGGATTCCAACCCCATTCGCTAGCCTTGTCCAGCCTCCACACCAGTTTCCCATTTAGCATCAACATTCATTCACCCTCCAACTCTAGACTTGGGCCCAGTGACCCCCACCCTGCCCAGCACACACACACACACCTCACTAGCTCTGTTTCTTTCCCCACATCCTTCTGTCAGATAAAGAAGAGTCCAAGCTCAAAGGCGTCATCTACTTCCAGGCCATCGAGGAAGTCTATTACGACCACCTACGCTGTGCTTTCAAGGTGAAGTCCCCGCTTGCTCCTACCCTGTCCTGGTCTGAGCCCCTGCAGTCAGGCCTTAGCTACTCCCCGGGAAAGGCCCTCCACAGCCCCCACTGTCGGGGTATTCCGTCCAGAACAGGGGATCAAACGGGTCATTTCACTGCAGGGGCCAAACATTAAGAGTGCACTCTCTGGCTCTCAGCCACTGTTACTTTTCTTGGAGCAAAAGATTTAGATCAGAGGTTCCCAACCTGTGGGTCGAGACCCCTTTGGGGGTCGAACGACCCTTTCACAGGGATCGCCTAAGACCATCGGAAAACACATATATAATTACATTATGATTCATAACAGTAGCAAAATTACAGTTATGAAATAGCAACGAAAATAATTTTATGGTTGGGGGTCACCACAACATGAGGAACTGTATTAAAGGGTCGCGGCATTAGGAAGGTTGAGAACCACTGATTTAGAGCAAAAATTTGGCAAACTGATGCGAAGCTGGAGATACATTTCTGAAGACGGCAGGGTGAGGGCTGAGGCAGCCTGGGAGCATCTAGGAGACAATGGCTTCAGCTTCGGTCCAAAGTTGCCAAATGGGAATGGGCCCCGTGTCACATCATTTCTTTTTTCCCCTAGAGGACTCAGGAATTCAAATGTTTATGACAGTGCAGAGCCACCGATTTAAATGTTGGGAACTGGTACAGGGTGTAGAAATAGCCGGGGAAAGCAACCAGTTGGGACATCAGGGAAGTGACTAACTTCCTTTTGCCAGCCTGAGTTTTCTCACCTGAAAAACGAGCACACTTCAGCCCATTTCCTCAGCGGTCAGAAGGCTAAAGTCAGGTGATGGATGTAAGGGATTTACTGAATTTGGGTTTGGCACGTAAGAACTCAGGGAATGGGTTGTAGAACACACCAGCTTTCCCCAGTTACAAATCAGGGAGACCTACATTTAGGAGAGGGGAAATCTGAATGCTTAGATTTCTAATATAGGAAAAGTTAGGCTGGGGATGTGGGGGAGAGGAACATGGGATTCCTCCTTTTAAATTCCTCTCTCCCCAGATTCTAAGCCCCTTAGATGTGTTAATTCATCTAATCCTCATAACCCAATGAGGTAGGCAGCATTATTTAGGAAGGCGGATGGGGAAACAGATTCTAAATAACTTGTCCAATGCCTCACAGCCTGTATAAGTCCCAGGGCTGGGGTTCCAGCACGCATGTTCCCTTAACCACCTCCACTCCACCACTTCTCCCAGAGCCCCAGCCCGCGCCTGACTTTCTGCGTCAAAACCTATGAGCGCCTTTTCTACATGGTGGCACCCAGCCCCGAAGCCATGCGTATTTGGATGGACGTCATCGTGACCGCGGCGGATGAGAACCACGTCCCCTGAGCGGCACCACCCTCTTGGGGGACGACCAGCGAGGCCCCGCCCACGCCGGGAGCCTGGCCCCGCCCCTTTGGGACTCCGCTGGGAATTCTGCAGGCGCCGCGCTCTGCTGGCCTGAGCCGCGCTGTTCTTTCTGGGCTGCAGGTGCCTTCCCCGGGCGGACAGACGGACGGACGCCGGGAAGCCAGCCCTGGGGCCCTGGGGCCCTGTCGCTGGCAGGAGGAAGATTGCGGGGGCGGGAAGGAACTATTTATTGGTGCTCCTGTATATCGAATTAAACATGGAGGAAAAATTGGTGGTTGTTTGTTCCAACCCAGGCCTTTGTGCCCCTCGGCCCCTTAGGCAGGTCATCCGAGTTATAGGTCCCTCTGAGAGCCAAGTATCCCGCAGCCGTTCTCTCTTTAAAAATGGAGGCTGTCAACTAAGGTCAGGCTGGAAGAGGGGCGTGGAGAAGCATGGGTTCTTAACCTCTGGGATTTTTAAATTATTTTTATTTTTTAGTTGAAGGCCTACCTGCTTGCACCCTTTTTGATTTGACTGGGCTCTTGGCAATTACTAGGAGCTCCTAGGCTCCTGCCCTCCAGGCCTTGGCACATGTTGTTCCCTCTGCCCTGCCCTAACCAGCTAGCTCCTCATTCTTCAGGGCTTAGTTGGGAAGCTGGTCCTGACTGCCCAGGCTGGGTCGGGCACCCCTTGGAGCTCCCCTGTCCCGTCCCTGCACACCTATGTTATCATGGTGATGGGTTTATGTCCTTACAGACTGGGAGCTCCATGAGGGCAGAGCCAGGGCTGTCCTGGTCACTGCAGTGTCCCCAGCACCGTGGGGCACATTTCATTCCGTGAAAGTGAAACAAAACAAAACCAAAACCCCAACTTCCCTTTCACCTCTTGGTCGTTGTATATACTGTTGCTTTTGCTTTGACAGCTTTCCCCACTCCACCCAATTTCTACTCATCATTTCAGTTTTAGCTCAGATGTTTCCTTCTCCAGGGAGCCCTCCCTGATTCTCGTGGCTGAGTCAGATGCTTCCTCTGGGCTTCCCATCCCAGCTCTGATCACTCATCACAGCTTTGACTGCTCTGGGTCATCACTGCCGAGGAGTGTCTCCGAGCTGGATGGGAGCCCCGGAAGGCGAGGATGGGGCTGTCTCGGTCACTGCTGAGTCTCGGATGCACAGCAAAGGGCCTAGTGCAAACTAGCTGTTGAGGGAATGTCTAATGACTGAATAAATTGATGGGAAAAAGATGCCGAGACTGGGGACAATGGTGAACAAGGCAGACATAGAACTCGATGCTTTAGGTTTGACCCTAGGTGTCCCCTCCTCCAAGAAGCTCTCCCTGCTCCCTGGGCTGTGTCAAGGGTCTATTCTGGGCTCCCACAGTCCCCCAGGCTCCCCCACAGTGACCACTCTAGGCTGTCACTGTGTGGAGACAGTCTTCTCCCCCCCCCCCCCCCCAAACTCTGGCATTCTGTCCTTCTGGGACCTGGGTGTCCTGTTTGTCCTGTCCCAGGATTCCTTGAGGATCCAGAATTGGTACTTCTGAGTTCCAGGAATGCTGGCGCCCTAGTCCCCAGGCCCTCAGTGACCCCAGGTGGCCCTCCAGGTGGGAGATGTCTGCGTTCTTGGGTCAGTTCATCCCCCAGCCCCTCTGCATATGGCACGTACTGGGCCAGCGTGGTGGCCTGTGACCAGTGTGGCTGACAGGCCCCTGTGTCAGAAGAGCCCTCTCAGGATGAATGCTCTGTGGTTGCTGCCTGGAAAGTCTTAATTTTGTATTTGAATTTGTGTTTTGTAAGTGAAGTCTGGAGCGATGTGAAGCCTGAGTTGGGGGGATTGGAGCCTCGGCTCCATCTCCCACTTCCCCCGAACGTGTTCAGTCAGCCTTCCCTTCCCTGCCCCTCCCTGTGACCACTGCCACCCTCCAGCTCCGGCAGGGCCTGGGTGTACGTGGGAAGCTCAGGGTCAGGCATCTCAGGGTGGGACGTGGCAATGGGCAGCTGGTGGAAGGAGGACCCACAGCCAAGGTTGCTCTAGTTGTGGGGCAGCGTCTCTAGACATCTGTGAGGGGCTGTGCTCACCCCACAAGTATCCCTGTGCCCAAGGGAACATGACATTGAACACCACGAGGGGCCCAGAGAGGTGGTGGAAGAAAGCATTTCTATTTTTAGTACTTTAAAAAATATATATATCTTTTATTGATTTTTCACAGAGAGGAGGGGAGAAGGATAGAGAGTTAGAAACATTGATGAGAGAGAAACATCAATCAGCTGCCTCCTGCACACACCCTCCTGGGGATGTGCCTGCAACCAAGGTACATGCCGCCCTTGACGACCCTTCAGTCCACAGGCCGACACTCTATCCACTGAGCCAAACCGGTTAGGGCTATTTTTAGTACTTTTAAGGGCACTCTTTTCTGCCTTTTGAACTGGGTCCCCAAAGTTTCATTTTGCACTGAGCCCTGACCCTACCCTTTCTCTAACACATCCCAGACAGTACATCCCAGAGGGATTGGGTCTGAGACAGGCCGAGAACGTCACTGGGCTGAGCCTGCCCTGTCCCAGGGGACAGAAAACCCATAGTGGATATGGCCCCAGGCTTGTCTGAGGCCCCGGCGTGAACTCCAGTGCTGGGGCCTGCCTCCACCCTGACCCCTCTGTGCATCCATCCGGGGACCAGATTCTAAATCTTTTTCCAGTGACCTCTGAGGAGAAGAGCCGGGAAGAGTCACTGAGCAGGTTAAACAGAGGCCCCACGTTCAAACCTCCCTCTGCTCTCTGGTCTGGGGCCAGGTGGGGGTCAGCGCCCAGAATCTGGGCAGGCCTGAGCAAGAGGAGGCTCCCCACCCTGGGTCCCATTCCCTCCCAAGACGCTAGTTCTTCTGGTCCAGCCAGTTAGGGTTCCTCCCTGAAACTCTCCCACGCGGCTGGGGCCTGCAGGGCCTCCTGCGTCTGAGCACACGATAATAATAGCATTACCAGCCAGCCTCCCTCCACCCCTCCAGAGAGGGGTTTTCAGACCCATTTGGCAAAGGAGGCAGCCCAAGTTCAGAGAAGGAGACACGGCTGTTTGAGGTCACACAGCAAGGAGATGGCAGAGGCAGGATTAGGATCCCAGACTTGATACTTTGCCCACTGCCTCACTCCGCCATGGACACACTCCTCCCTTTATTATAGAACAGACACCTCAGCGGCTAAGAGAGGTGAAGACACTTAGCACAGGGTCACACAGCAAAAGTGGGGCTGGGATTCCAGGCTGGGAGGCAGGGAGGCGGGGGCAATGCTGAATGACCTCACCAGCAGTCATTCACTTTCTCCCTCATCATGATGCCAAGTGACCCCACCCCTGTGACTGAGGTGCTAGTCATTGTTGGGAATTGGGGGGGGGGGGGTGGCCAACGGGATCTGGGGGACAAATAATATCTTAACCAACACGGCTGCTATTTTTACTGCCATCAATAAATCTTATCTATGAACCAAGAGAAACAAGAGTAAAGCTGTAACTTTATAGTATAGTACAATAAATATAATATAATTTATAATATAATATAATATAATATGATATATAAGCAGTCACATATATTAACCAGGATATGGGAGTGCTTAGTCATTTTGTGGTTTGCACAGTGTTCTTGTTCGTTTCTGTGTTCAGACATGGTGACGGATGCAGTGGTCCTGATTGTGTCTCGCTCCATTCCGGTCAGTGTGGCCCTGTCTGGTGGTCGTGGTGTGTTGGTGTGTCGCACAACACCATGACCGCACTGTGAGTGCCAGGCCAACTCCTGGCCAGCCGTCGGGGACTGCCTTTCTCTCTCTTACCTGGAAAACTGCCCAGGTCCCCCACCGGACACCTGGTCTTCTCTGTCTCCCCTTCTAGAGTCTTTTCCTTTTTCACACAGAGGCCACAGAGGCATTTTTCCTTTTTCTTTAATAATGAGGTACATTCAGTGACGTGTGTAAGTATATAACTTGGTGATCCTTTACATATTTGTACACACGTGTAACTACCTCCCAGAGGAAGAGTGTGGGGCTTCTCACCACTGCTTCTGTGGGACAATGCCTGGCCCTAGCCCATGGTAGCCCCTCTACTGAGACTTCTTTCATGAGTTTTGTCTGTTCTAGGACTTCATATACGTGGAGTTACAATGTATGTTTTATTTGTTTAAGGCTTCTCAAGCTCAACATCGAGTTTTTGAGATTCGTCCGTGTCACTGAGGCCATTGGTGGGCTTTTGCACTGCTGTGCAATATTGCACAGGATTCGTGAACTACTCTTGCTTTTCCCCTTCACGTCCTGATGGATATTTGCATTATTTTCCAGATTGACCATATTAGAAAGTAAATCTGATTGTGTCCCCAGCTGATTGAGACCCTCTCAAAGGTTCTCCACTTTTCTCAGATTTAATTCAAATCCCTTCTCAGGGCCTGTAACGCCCTAAGTCAGTGGTTGGCAAACTCATTAGTCAACAGAGCCAAATATCAACAGTACAACAATTGAAATTTCTTTTGAGAGCCAAATTTTTTAAACTTAAACTATATAGGTAGGTACCTTGTTATTAACTTAATTAAGGTACACTCAAGGGGCCAAAGAGCCGCATGTGGCTCGCGAGCCGAAGTTTGCCGACCACTGCCCTAAGTGGTCCTGGCCCCTGTTGGGTGCTTCCGTTTTACTTTCCACCCTTCTCCCTCACTCTCTGAGCTCCTGGTGCACTGCTCTCCGCTGAGTTTGAATGGGTCTTGCTACTTCCCACCTCTAGGTCTTTGCACCTGCTGTGCCCTCTGTTTTGTAATGCTCCCTGCCTCCACCCCGACCTCCTTATGGGCCAAATCCTCCATGTCCTCGAGACCACACAACGCTTACATCTTCAGGGAAGCTTCACTGACTGGTCCCCTTCTAGGGCCCACACCTCCTCGCAGCTCCCTTCCACTTCCTCCTTCAATGTCCTCCAGTGAATAACAATTTGTATGATTATTTGGTGAATATCTGTCTCCCCCATCAGACGGTGAGCTCTGTGAGGACAGGCACTGGTTCTGTCTTAATCTTCAGACCACAGCTGGCACACTGTAGGTACTCATTAAATATGTAGTGAGTGCCAAGCGTAGAGTAGACCCCTCTGTGAACCTCAGCACTCTCCCCCCTTCCCCCCAAATACACAGACTTTCTTTTGGGAATCGTCAGGTAACCTGGACTCCCGCCATTTCCCTCCTTGGCAGCTGTGGGTGGCGCACCCAGGGGCGGGTCTCCCGCCCCACAGCGGACGCTGATTTGGCCTGGTTGGGCAAGGCCAAGGTTGCCTGGGGGGAAGTTACTCATCCTGAGCTCAGGTAAGAGGACCTGGGCTGTGAGGCGGCACACCGAGGGGGAACTCTGAGGGAGCAGGATCGCATCATGGACCCCGCCAGGAAAGCAGGTGCCCAGGCAGTGATCTGGACTACAGGTTGGCTGCTGCTGCTGCTGCTGCCCATGCTGCTCCAAGGTAGGTCTGGGTAGCTAAGCTGGTTAGAGCGTCGTCCCCATAGCTAAGGTTGTGGGTTCCATCCCTGGCCAGGGTACGTGTAAGGATCAACCAATGAATGCACAAATAAGTGGAGCAACAAATCGATGTTTCTCTCTCTCCCCCACCCCTAAAAAAAGATAAATAAATAAAAAGAAGGTGGGTCTTCTGGGGAGAGGAGTGGAGGGGGCAGCGTGGGGCCCCAGGGAAGAGGGTCCCCTCACTCCCTACAGAGGGGGCTGTGGGAAGGATCTGGCATCCTGAGGAGAAGGGTTATGGGAATGAATGATCATCTGCCCTGGTCAGAAGGGGCTGTGGGAAGGGTCCCCCATCCTGGGCAGAGGGGACTGTGGGAACGATTCCTGCCCTGGGGGAGGGGCCTGTGGGAAAAACTCTTCCAACCTGAGCAGAGGGGGCTTGTGGGAAGGGATCCCTCACTGAGCTACTCATCTGTGGGAAAAATCCTCCCTTCCTGAGCGGAGAAGTGTGGGAAGGTGCTCCCCATTTTCATGGCAGAGTTCTCCCAGGGCTTCCGGTCAGGGATGGGGCACCTTGGGCCTAGGGCTCCCACTGTGGGCCTAGGGGGCTTGAAGGAAAGGGACACAGTGTCTCCCATGACCCCATATTGGTGGGAAGCTTTTCCTTACTCCTGCCCTGGAAAAGGATGTGCAAGAGGATTGTCTCGTCCTGGGGAGCGAGGGCGTGGGAAGGGGCGCCCTCCGTTGGGGGAAGGGGGGTGGGAGGCGGCTTACGCAGCGGTCCACTCCGCCCTCGCCCCCAGGAGCTCAGGCCCTGGAGTGCTACAGCTGCGTGCAGAAAGCCGATGACGGGTGCTCTCCGCAGAAGACCAAGACCGTGAAGTGCGCGCCGGGCGTGGAAGTCTGCACGGAGGCCGTGGGGGCGGTGGAGACCAGTGAGTGGGGCCCCCTGGCCCACGTACCTCCTCCTCCGAGCTCCTCCAGCCAGGCCCCGCCCCTTATAGTCCAGCCCCTCCCCCTGAATTTGGCCACACCCCCAGCAGCCCCGTCCCTCCCTTTCTGCCTGGCCCGGGCCCTGCCACACCATCGAGCCATTAGGGCTTAGAGGGCGGCGGGCTGAGAGTTGAGAAGTGGGTGGGTGAACTAGCAAGAACCAGGATCTGGCACCCCGTCCCCTTCTGGAGCACACCCTGTCCATTTCTGCGCCACCACGGTCTCCCTACCTTCTGCTGTCCCTGCCAGAACGTTCTCCTCCCCAAGCCAGCCTCCCCTATCCAATGGGGCCCTGGCGAAGGAGATTCTGTAGACGCTACAGTGTAGAGTCTTCTAGGTTCCCCAGGCGGAGGCCTGGACGCTCAGACCCACATCCCACCCCTGTCCGAGGCCGCAGCTCCCAGGAGGCCCCGCCCCTCTCTGATCCTGTGCCTTTTTGTCAGCCTCCCAGTTCCTTCTAAGGGTGCCTTCTTATAGCTACCACCCCTGCCCCCCATTCTGTTCAATCCGTCGGCCTGGCAGCCCCTCGGTTCAGCTTTTTGAAGTTCCGCCCCTCCGTTTGTCATTCTCTCCTCGGATCGGCTCTTCCTGAGGGCCTCGCCTCCTCTGATCCCCGCCCCCTTCCCTTCCATAGTCCACGGGCAATTCTCGGTGGCAGTGCGCGGCTGCGGGTCCGGACTCCCGGGCAAGAATGACCGCGGACTGGACCTTTTCGGGCTTCTGGCCTTCATCCAGCTGCAGCAGTGCGCCCAGGACCGCTGCAACGCCAAGCTCAACCTCTCCACGCGAGCGCTCACCCCCGCAGGTCGGTGGGAGCGGGCCCCAGGCCCAGGGCGGAGCGTGTGGGGCCGGAGCCGCTAGGGGTGCTTGCCAGCCCGACGCCCCGAGAGCGCAGAGGGGGCTGGGGCGGGGCCACGGGGCAACCGGCGGGCCTCACCGCTGCAGGCACCTGTGGGGTTGGACGCCAGGGGCGGGTTCACGGGGTGGGGCGGAGCTAGAGGCTGAACTAGGGTCGGACAAGGTGGGGAGACCTGGGATGGAGCCACCCCAGGCCGAAGTGTGCTTTCCGAACCATCTTTTTTTTTTTTAATTTTAAAAAAAATATTTTTATTGATTTCAAAGAGGAAGGAAAGAGAGCTAGAAACATCAATGCTGAGAATCATTGATTGGCTGCCTCCTGCACGCCTGGGGATCGAGTCTGCAACCCGGGCATGAGCCCTTGACTGGAATCGAACCCGGGACCCTTCCGTCCGCAGGCCAATGCTCTATCCACTGAGCAACCCGGCCAGGGCCCGAACCTTCTTGACCCCTTCCTCACACCCCGCTCCCTCTTCCTCGTAGGCAATGAGAGTGCGTACGAGCCCAACGGCGCCGAGTGCTACAGCTGCGTGGGGCTGAGCCGCGAGGAGTGCCAGGGCACCGCGCCGCCCGTCGTGAGCTGCTACAACGCCAGCGACCGCGTCTACCAGGGCTGTTTCGACGGCAACGTCACCCTGACGGCAGGTGAGCAAGCCGCGGAGCAGGGGCGGCGGCCCCGGCAGCCTTTCCGAGGCCTCCTGGGCGACGGCAGCGCTTTACGCAAAGGGTCCCCCCACCTCCGACGCACTCTGGGCGCTGTCGGCCTAAGTTCTCGTCTTGTTTTCAGAGCTTCTTGAGAAACGCAGTCCTAGGGCATGGGGATAGGATGCTTTCTGTCCTAGTTTTTCCGGGAGATGCATTTCCATAGAGGCCTGCGGAGTGCAGAATGCAGGGACGTGCCTTGGGAGCTGTATTTAAACCTTCAAGCTTCTACCCGGGCATTGCGGGGAATCTGGTTCTGACTCCGTACAACTCAAGGGGTTAGGGTGCCCCCCTAAACCACATAGGGGAGGTGTGGGTCAGCCTCGTGGCCTCTGCCTCGGGGAATCATGGGAGATGTTCTTCAATCCCTCCCACCGCCCACCCCTCTGCCAGGTGTATTATGAGAGAGTAGTTCTAACTCTAGGACTAAATATTGGCGGTGTTGTGGGGGGGCAGGAGGGAGGTGGGGGACTTTTGCTCTTCTCTTTGTAGTTCAGCCTCTCAAACTACTACAGGAAATGTGACCCATCCTATGCCAAGGACTGGGACAGTGTTTCTCCAAGTGGGGCCTGAGTTGAGACTTTTGGATCAATGGAACCAGAGCCCCTCTGTCCCTGTTTTGGAGGTTTTTAAATATATATATATTTTGGTTGATTTCAGAAAGGAAGGGAGAGGGAGAGAGAAATAGAAACATCAAGAATCATTGACCGGCTGCCTCCTGCACGCCCCCTACTGGAGATTGAGCCGGCAACCCCGGCATGTGCCCTTGACCGGAATCGAACCTGGTACACTTTTGTCCCCAGGCCGACGCTCTATCCACTGAGCCAAACCCGCGAGGGCTGTTTTGGAGGTTTTTGCCTCTAAGTTTTACTCTGGCGGGGCCTAACCCGGCCCTGTCTTCAACGCCCGGCCTGTGTGTGTCTCCCTCCTCAGCCAATGTGACGGTGTCCCTGCCTGTCCGGGGCTGCGTCCAGGACGAGTTCTGCACCCGGGACGCGGTGACAGGCCCTGGCTTCACGCTCAGCGGCTCCTGCTGCAAGGGGTCCCGCTGCAACGCAGACCTCCGCAACAAGACCTTCTTCTCCCCGAAAATCCCGCCCCTGGTCCTGCTGCCAGTCCCTCGGTCCACCACTCCGGCCACCACCACCCCGGTGGTCACTACCTCCGCCCGAGCACCGACCAAGCCCGTCTCCACCACCAAATCCAGCCCCGCCTCCGCCAGCCAGACCCCTCCAAAGGCGGTAGAACCCAAGACGGCGCACAAAGAGGAGTCCAGCGTGGCCGGAGGCGCCTCGGGCCACCAGGACCGCAGTAATAAGGAGCAATACCCCACGAAAACGTGGGCCCATAACCAAGGCTCGGCAGCGCCCGCGGCCGGGCTGGCGGCTCTTCTGCTGGCGGTGGCTGCTGGCGCCCTACTATGAGCTCCTCCTCCGCCTGGGAGCCTCCTCCCTGCCCTCCTGCCCTAGCCCTGGGTACCCTCCCCTCCCTCCCCGCCACTGGACTGGGCTGGCCCAGCCCCTGTTCTTCCATTTACCTCACTCAGTACCCAGCTTCCGCTGCGCTGGCTTGCGGCTCCGGGAAATAAAGGGACCTTTGTACATATCCTCTGGGTGTTGTAGCTTTTTGAGGCAGCAAATGTATCCCCCGAATCCTAGTCTCTCCCCTGTCCTCATGGTGACGAGAGTAGTTGGAATGGTCCCCGGGACTGCGGGAGAGACCATGATGAGCTTTCCCATAGCCAACCTGGAAGGTGGGGGGCCGAGCGGGGCAGTGGGTCCCTCCTCTGCGGGCGGCGGGCCCTGCCCGGCATCTCCGTGGGAACTGTCTCAGCGGCTGTCTTCCCTACTAGACTGTGAGCTCCTCAAGGGCAGGGACCGAGCCTTATGCCTCTGTGGTCAGTTTCTGGAACGTAAAGGCCTCAATAAAAGTTGGATTACTTTGTACAGTGTTTCGAAGGAGTCATTTCTACCTCATTTCTTACAATAACCTCTTGAAGCTGAGCTAGGGAAGAAATGCCAAGACCTTTAACAGAGGAGCTGAGATAGCCCAGGGGGGAGTCTGGGTTTGAACAACTTTCTTTTTCATTATTTTTTAAAATATATTTTTATTTGGCTTCAGAGAGGAAGGGAGAGGGAGGGAGGGAGAGAAACATCAATGATGAGAGAGAATCATTGATCAGCTGCCTCCCACATGCCCCTTTCTGGGGTCAGGCCTGAAATCTGGGCCTCTGCCCTGACCGGGAGTCAAACCATGACCTCCTAGTTCATAGATTGAGGCTCAGCCACGGAGCCACACTGGCCGGGCTGTTATTTCTTTTATCTTTTTGTCTCTGACACCTTTCAGAGAATAGATGTTTGTCAGGTATTTTATTTATCATTGCTTTTTTTTTATTGCTTAAAGTATTACAAAGGGTATTACATATGTCTCCTTTTTATTTATCATTGTTTTTAAAGTTTTTATTTGTTGATTTTAGAGAGAGAGGAAGGGGGACACAGAGAGAGATTTGTTGTTCCATTTATTTATGCATTCATTGGTTGATTCTTGTCTGTGCTCTGAATGGGAATCGAACCTGCAACCTTGGTGCATTGGGACAGGGCTTTAAGAGCTACCCTGCCAGGTGCCAGATAATTAATTAATTAATCGATTGATTATTGTTGACATTATTACAGATGTCCCCCACTCCCCATCCTCCCCCTTTGCTCCCTCCACCCAGACCGCCCTCCCCTCCCTCTGGCCCTAGCCCCATTGCAGTCTGTGTCCATGGGCTATGCATATATGTTCTTGCCAGGTATTTTTAAAAGCACCCATTGTTTGCTGGTGCCAGGCACTGTGGCAAGCACTTTCCACGCACCACTGACTATTCAGAGGCTTCCTGTAATATAGTATTAGCATTTTGTTTTCCAACTTTGATTATAAAAAATTTCACACCAACAGACCAGTTGGAAAGATCATGCAGTGCACCTCCCTTTGCCCTCCGTTGAGGTCCCCAAACTTAACATTTTTTGAGGTCCACTTATGCTCTATTTTACAGATGCAAACACTGAGGCACAAACAAGATTAAGTCACTTTCTCAAGCTTTCCCAGAGCTGGGTTGGGACCCAGGGAGTCACCCTAGAGCAGCGATTCTCAACCTGTGGGTCTCGACCCCTTTGGAGGTTGAATGACCCTTTCACAGGGGTCACCTAAGACCGTCGGAAAACACATATATAATTACATATTGTTTTTGTGATTAATCACTGTGCTTTAATTATGTTCAATTTGTAACAATGAAATTGGGAGTCACCACAACATGAGGAACTGTATTAAAGGGTTGCGGCATTAGGAAGGTTGAGAACCACTGCCCTAGAGGGTGCCCCCAAAACATCTAGTTTGCATGTGAGGTGTTGTGGGACACAGACGGGAAGGCCCTGCCCTGATCTATGGCTCACCAGTTAGTGCTGCACTGTTCAATATGGTAGCCACCAGCTACATGTTGCTGTACACATGTAAGTTTAAATTCATTAAAATTAAAATTAAATAAAATTTAAAATTCAGTTCCTCAGTCACATTTCAAGTGCTTAAGTAGCCACATGTGGCTACTGTATGGACAGTACAGATATGGAAATTTCCATTATTTCAGCTCTGGACTCTAGGGTGTATATTTTTTATTTGGCTTCAGAGAGGAAGGGAGAGGGAGGGAGGGAAAGAAACATCAATGATGAGAGAGAATCATTGATCAGCTGCCTCCCACATGCCCCTTTCTGGGGTCAGGCCTGAAATCTGGGCCTCTGCCCTGACCGGGAGTCAAACCATGACCTCCTAGTTCATAGATTGAGGCTCAGCCACGGAGCCACACTGGCCGGGCTGTTATTTCTTTTATCTTTTTGTCTCTGACACCTTTCAGAGAATAGATGTTTGTCAGGTATTTTATTTATCATTGCTTTTTTTTTATTGCTTAAAGTATTACAAAGGGTATTACATATGTCTCCTTTTTATTTGTCATTGTTTTTAAAGTTTTTATTTGTTGATTTTAGAGAGAGAGGAAGGGGGACACAGAGAGAGATTTGTTGTTCCATTTATTTATGCATTCATTGGTTGATTCTTGTCTGTGCTCTGAATGGGAATCGAACCTGCAACCTTGGTGCATTGGGACAGGGCTTTAAGAGCTACCCTGCCAGGTGCCAGATAATTAATTAATTAATCGATTGATTATTGTTGACATTATTACAGATGTCCCCCACTCCCCATCCTCCCCCTTTGCTCCCTCCACCCAGACCGCCCTCCCCTCCCTCTGGCCCTAGCCCCATTGCAGTCTGTGTCCATGGGCTATGCATATATGTTCTTGCCAGGTATTTTTAAAAGCACCCATTGTTTGCTGGTGCCAGGCACTGTGGCAAGCACTTTCCACGCACCACTGACTATTCAGAGGCTTCCTGTAATATAGTATTAGCATTTTGTTTTCCAACTTTGATTATAAAAAATTTCACACCAACAGACCAGTTGGAAAGATCATGCAGTGCACCTCCCTTTGCCCTCCGTTGAGGTCCCCAAACTTAACATTTTTTGAGGTCCACTTATGCTCTATTTTACAGATGCAAACACTGAGGCACAAACAAGATTAAGTCACTTTCTCAAGCTTTCCCAGAGCTGGGTTGGGACCCAGGGAGTCACCCTAGAGCAGCGATTCTCAACCTGTAGGTCGCAACCCCCTTGGGGGTCGAATGACCCTTTCACAGGGGTCACCTAAGACCGTCGGAAAACACATATATAATTACATATTGTTTTTGTGATTAATCACTGTGCTTTAATTATGTTCAATTTGTAACAATGAAATTGGGAGTCACCACAACATGAGGAACTGTATTAAAGGGTTGCGGCATTAGGAAGGTTGAGAACCACTGCCCTAGAGGGTGCCCCCAAAACATCTAGTTTGCGTGTGAGGTGTTGTGGGACACAGACGGGAAGGCCCTGCCCTGATCTATGGCTCACCAGTTAGTGCTGCACTGTTCAATATGGTAGCCACCAGCTACATGTTGCTGTACACATGTAAGTTTAAATTCATTAAAATTAAAATTAAATAAAATTTAAAATTCAGTTCCTCAGTCACATTTCAAGTGCTTAAGTAGCCACATGTGGCTACTGTATGGACAGTACAGATATAAAAATTTCCATTATTTCAGCTCTGGACTCTAGGGTGTAACAGAGAAAAGACCCATGATTTTATCTTTTTATTTATTTATCTCCCCACCCCCTCCCCCCACTGATTTTTAGAGAGAGTGGAAAGGAGGGGGAGAGACACAGAGAAATATCAATGTGAGAGAGACACATTAATTGGTTGCCTCCTACGCGTGCCTGGACCAGGGCCAGGGATCGATCACAGGATCCAAAGTATGTGCCCTTGACCGGAATTGAACCCGAGACCCTTCAGTCCAAGGGCCAGCACTCTAACCACTGGGAAACCCGGCTAGGGCAAGACCTGTGATTTTAATCTACCGGGTGTTGGTGGTGAGCCGAGGCCTGGTCAGAAAGTGTGTCAGCAACAGACTGGGGAAAAATTTAGCCAGCTGGCATTTCCTCCCCTCACTCTTATCTTTAATCTTTAAAAAAAACAAACCCTTTCATCTTTCTGTTATTCTTTCCTAGTCTCCACCCTGCCTCTGACCTGTCTATCAGGAGCATAAATTCAGTTGTTAGTGTACTGTAATCCTAATTGCTTCGATGAATGTCATAATAAACTTTCCAATGGGCTGAGTCAGAATTGTGCCGGAATCAGCATCTCTCCTTGGCTGGCTTCGACCAGGTAAATCCATTCAGGGGAAGAAATCTACCAGGTGAGAGTTTAGAGGTACCATCAGGTGTCACGACCATGCATTAAAACCCAAGCTGGGGATTATGGGCTAATTAATGGGCTTTTCTTTCCTGAATTAATTTACACGAAAATATGACAGTGCCACTTCAGTAAAAGCACAGTTACGTGTGGATGTTGACAGGATATCTGATGGAATGTGCTCCTGCGTTTGGCATGTAATGAAAGGGTATCCGGAAGAGCGCAGTCCCCCTTTAGAAGGAGCGATTGTTCAGCCCTGGCCAACAATCTCCAGGCTCCTCCCTGCCCAGCAGAGCTTCCAGTCTGTGCTGTGCATTGTGGGAGCCGTGAGCACTGAGCACAAGTGATGGGTGTGCGACTGCAGTGTTTTAATTTTATTTGAATTAGCTTACATTTAAATGAGCTTGTGGCTGCCATGTTGGACAGGGAAGCGTTAGATGGACCGCTGGCGTGTTGGCCAAACTGGAGTGCTGTCTTCACATAATTGGGTTCAATGAACAAATAGAGGTTCCTGATTTGGGATCTAAGCATGACAACATTTCTCCCTGACTGTGCAGGACTGTTCTCGGGGACTAGTCTCTGCTTTTCAATATCAGCATGACCGTGGGCTGGCCATTTCGCTTCTCTGAGCCTGTGTTTCCCAATCAGCCAAGCGAGGGATAATAATATCCCTTTTGCAGGGTGTTGTGAAGTTGGGCTAAAGTTCCTAGCCAGCCCCACCTTTTCCTAGCTGTGTGACCTTGGACGTGTTACTTAATCTTTCGTGGCCTCAGTTTCTGCAACTTTAAGATGGACATTAACATTACCTTCCGTCTAAAGTAGTTGTGAGGATTAAGCAATATCTGCACGGTACTTAGGACAGAGCCCGGGTGTGATACAACCTATACAGTATGTGTTTGCTCTTGTTATTCTTTTATTTTTTATTAAATATACTAGAGGCCCGGTGCACAAAAATTTGTGCACTTGGGGCGGAGAGGGGTCCCTCAGCCCGGCCTGTGCCCTCTCGCAGTCTGGGACCCCTCGGGAGATAATGACCTGCTGGCTTAGGCCCGCTCCCAGGTGGCAGAGGGCAGGCCCAATCCCTAGGTGCAGCCCCTGGTCGGGCTCAGAGCATTTTTTACAGAGAAGAAGGGAGAGGGATAGAGAGTTAGAAACATCGATGAGAGAGATCGATCAGCTGCCTCCTGCACGCCCCCCACTGGGGATGTGCCCGCAACCAGGGTACATGCCCTTGACCGGAATCGAACCCGGGACCCTTGAGTCCGCAGGCTGACGCTCTATCCACTGAGCCAAACCGGTTCGGCGCTCTTGTTATTCTTGCAAGAAGACTGGGCAGAGAGGGTAGGTCATGACATCAATTCAGTGAGTCTCTACCAGTGGTGTTGGGGCTTATCTCTTTACCGTTTCTCTTGGAATTTATTTTTCTGTGTTATATTCCAGTTCTTAAAAACCATATTTGATATTATCTTTTTAAGCAAGGAGATGTTGTTTTGTGCTGCGTTTGTTTCAGGTTCACAAACATGTTTTGTACTGGTCTTGATATAAAAAAAATTTCTTGCCCGGCCAGTGTTGCTCAGTGGTTGAGCGTTGACCCAGGAACCAAGATGTCACTGGTTGATTCCGGTCAGGGCACATGCCTGGGTTTCCGGCTCGATCCCCCATAGGGGGCGTGCAGGAGGCAGCTAGTTGATGACGTTTCTCTCTCATCGATGTCTCTAACTCTTTATCCCTCTCCCTTCTTCTCTCTCTAAAAATCAATAAAAACATTTTTTAAAAAAGTAAAAAAAAAAAAGGCTTCTTACTTCCTATGTGCTCAAACAAGTTTTTAAAGCACTGCTTTAGCCCTGGCCGGTGAGTTCAGTGGTTAGAGCATCGGTCCTCACACAGAGGGGTCTTGGGTTCGATTCTTGGTCAAGGGCACATACCTGGGTTGCAGGTTGGATCCCCAACCCAGTTGGGCCCAATCGATGTGCCTCTCACATCGATCTTTCTCTCTCTCTCTCTCTCTCTCTCCCCCCTCCCTCCCTTCCACTCTCTCTAAAAATCAATGGAAAAAATATCTTCAGGTGAGGGTTAACAAAAACAAAAAAAGCACTGCTTTAATCTTTAATTGGAAATATCTCAAAATTACAGAAAAGTTGTGCGTACAGTACCAAGAAATTAATTTTCCTAAATCATATGAGAGTAAGTTGCCAATATTATGCCCCACAATGTTTAGTGTGTGTTTCCTACAAACAAGGACCTTCACGGAACCAAAGGATAACTTCAAACATAAAAAAGATTAGCATTGATAAGTTTCTACTATCTAATCCTCATACTCCATTCAAGTGTCACCAGTTGTCCCAATAAATGGCCTTCACAGTATTAACACAAATTCAGCCGAGTACATTTACCTGTTAGAATGATGTCATGCAGGTTTTTTGTTTTAGTTTTTAGTCATGCAGTACGTGTTTTTTAATTTTTGTTTTTACTTTTAAATTAAATTTTACTTTTCTCCCCATCACCATTTATCCCTCCATACCCTCTTCCTCCTCCAGCCCCCAGCTCCCCACAATCACCGCACTGCTGTCCATGCCCATGAGTTCTTTCTTTTTTGCTCAATCCCCACCCCTCCCCCACACTGCACCACCC
>NW_005372107.1:674156-690775 GCF_000412655.1 Myotis brandtii
ACCCCACCCCCAACCAGAGCTGCCTGCCTGCTCTGTATTTATGAGTGTCTCTATTTTGCTTGTTAGCTCATTTCCACATATGAGTGAAATCATTTGGTACTTGCTGTTCTTTGACTGGCTTATTTCACATAATGTTCTCCAGGTCCATCCATGCTGTTGCAAAGGGTAAGAATTCCTTTTTTTGTTTTTTACAGCTGTGTAGTATTCCATTGTGTAAATGTACCGTAGCTGTTTTCTCAACTCATCTACTGATGGGCACTTGGGCTGCTTCCAAATCTTGGCTGTTGTAAATAACGCTGCCATGAACAGAGGGGTGCATGTCCTCTTTCGAGTTAGTGTTCCAGGTTTCTTTGCATAAATTCCCAGAAGTGGCATTGCTGGGTCATAAGGCAGTTCCATTTTTAGTTTTCTGAGGTAACTCCATGCTGACAGCAGCCCCACCTGGGTAACTCGGCTTTCCACAGCGACAGCCGAATAAATTTAAATACTAATTGACTTTATTGAATGATTCACCAATCGGGCAGCGTCCCACTTAGCAAACAGAAGGCAGCTCCCAGGAGCTCTACAAAATGGAAGGTTTTATGGGCAGATTACCTCACTCGTGCGGATCAGGAAATTCCAGATGGGTTGGTTTAAAATTCTCTTCCTGGGAGAGACTAACCTGCCGTTTGGGCCTGTTTCTTTTCAACAACAGTAAAGGGTTCAAGCTGGACTCTGTCCTTGCACTGAGCTGTCCTGTCTCTTTAGCTTCCTTTGGTCTGGAAGAATTCTCCCCTCTTCCCTTGGCCGTCATGACTCTCGTGAACATCACAGGCCAGTTTTGGGGTGGGATGTCTATCGTTTGCCTTGGTCTGCATCCTCTCCCCATCAGATTCGGGTATGCATCTCGGGCGGGAGTGTCCCAGGAGATGTTAGGCTCTTCTGACACCCCCTCAGGAGGGTCGCTTTCAGGACAGTCGATTTGATCGCTTGGGAGAGGTGGTGTCTTCCAGGCTTCTCCCCTGGAAGTCACCCTTCCCCGCTTTGTAATGAAGGTGTTTTCTGGTGAGACATTCAGGGGCTGTGTGACTATCCCGTTCCTCACCACATTTTCTCTTTTATTTTGAGAGTATGTTTATTAAAGCTGGGGACATGAGGACAAGGAAGGGCTTATGGTGGGAGAACAAGGGAGCCTGGAAACATGACAGGAAAGTGAGCCACGTGGGGCTGTGTGGGCCCAGAGGGCAGTAAGTCCCAGGCCTTGGAGACAGGTTCAGGGGGTAAATCTGGGACGAGCTGCTGCCGCCCGTTGCTCCCCTTGTTGCAAATCTTGTGGGGACCCTTAGAGTTTAGGAGATGCATGCCTGAGAGGGAAGAAAGGTGTGAGAGCGCTCCTCATCACACTTTTGATTTATTAATTTATAGACTCATAGCATCGGTGGATTATAATCTCTTATAGTCATGGTTTGTTCTCATGTTCCAATTGTCCCCAGTTTGACCTGTGGGAGCTCCTGTGAGCTGGTTGCTGAGTCCTTTCAACCTGTCCCCATCATTCTTCGAGCATTTTTTTTGTTTGTTTGTTTTGCTTCCTGGCACAACAGGCCTGCCAGGCTTACCTTGTCCTTTCACGGTGCCCGTCCTAGAATTAGCCTTTACTCCAGGAAGCCCTGGTACATTTCACTGGAAGATGACATTTACTTACTTATTTTTGTTAATCCTCACCCGAGGATATTTTTCCCTCCATTGAATTTTGAGAGTGGAAGGGACAGGGAGAGACACACAGAGAGAAACATCGATGTGAGAGAGACATAGATTTGCTGCCTCCTGCACCCTTCCTGACCTGGGCTGGGAGGCAACCGAGGTACGTGCCCTTGACTGGAACAGAACCCAAGACCCTCAGTCAGAGGGCCGATGCTCAAGCTGGCTCTGGCTGGAGGGTGACATGTAGAAACCAAGATTTGGGACCAATAGCTGTGGTTGTTGCTATTGGGTTCTTGCTGCACCCAGGCTTTCTCAGTGGACAAAAGTAGAAAATATGGATGGATATATTTACATACACATGTACATCTATAGTTATTCTACATCTATCTCTATATCTTGAAAATCAGGAGGCTACTCTATCTCCAATTCCAACCCCTCATATAGGGTTCATTTTACTAGTAGTTTTCTCCCTTTGCATAATTGTAGTTCATTTCTTTATGAGTGAGAACTTTGGCTCTCAATGTCCTTGATATACTTACTTCTGTGCTCAATTCCCTGGAAAGTAGCCAGTCTTTTACAGCTGCCACTGCCCACACCCCACAGCCCCTGGGGTGGACACCTGCTCATCCCACCCTATTCTGAGCCCTGCATCCCCCTCTCCAACTTGCTTCTGTTCAGGAAGGGAAAGGAAAGGACAACAAAGGAAGAGCTTAATGTGTTTAAAGTAGATCTTTGTTTTGCTCTTCCAATGGCTACTCCTAGCTACGCTTTCCTTTCCTTTTCTCTTTCTTGTTAAAAAATGCAAGATTCTGCATAACTTAAGTGTTCTTTTGTTGAACTGGACAGAGCTTTAAAATGTTCTCAGCCCTAGATGGTTTGGCTCAGTGGACAGAGTGTTGGCCTGTGGACTGAAGGGTCCTGGGTTCGACTCTGGTCAAGGGCATGGGCCCAGTGTGCAGGCTCGATCCCCAGTGTGAGGCGTGCAGGAGGCAGCCCATCAATGATTCTCTCTAATTATTGATGTTTCTATCTCTCTCCCCCTCTCCCTTCCTCTCTTAAATCAATAAAAATATATTTATAAATAAATAAGTAAATGAAATGTTTTCAGCACAGCACTCACTAAATCAGGAGTCAGAGGAAGAGAAGAGGAAGGAAGGAGATGGAGGAAGGACACAAGGAGCAGGGGAATCTAGGCAGATGAAAAGCAACAGAGGGAGAAAAATGACCTCATCTGCTGCCCATGTTTTTTCCAAAGTTTGATCGTTGAGGTCCATGTTTACGCTTGAGAAACAGATTTCAACATCAGGCAGGGCTGGCTGGGGACAAGGCAGCAGGCAGGAGACAGGTGGAGCGTCTGCCGGGACTGGCCTTGCTGGTTTCTCTTCTTCCGGGCTTGTGTTTTTAAGGAAGGGCTCATTTCATTTTAATTGTATAAGAAACACATGGAGACCTTCTTGCAGTGAGACAAACATTCAAGCCGTTCAGAGAGAGCAGAAAGCCCCTTTGAGAAATGGGCGGTCAGCCAGCGGCAGAGGGGGAATTTGAGTGCAATTTGGAAATGCTTTTCACAGTGACAAACGTGCATAATGTTTGACTTGGCAGTTTTCCTCCGAGGAATTCATCGTGGAGAGATGGGTTCATATGGCTGACACACGGTCTGCTCAAAGGCTCTGAATTCCAGTAGTATTGGTAATGACAAGAAACTAGGAATATCCTAGAAGTTTATTAAGAGGGGACTGGTTAAGTTAATTGTAGTACATTTAGACAGTTTGGTGTTTTATGGACACTGAACAAAACAAGACAAGGGTATTATGCTAAGTAAAATAAGTCAGAGAAAGACAAATACCATATGATTTTACTTATATGTGGGATCTAAAGAACCAACAAAGACAAACAAACAAAACAGGAACAGACTTATAAATACTGAGAACAGTCTGATGGTTGCCAGGGCGGGGAGGGTTTTGGGGGGCTAAGTGAAAAAAGCGAAGGCATTAAGAAGTACAAGCCGGCAGTTACGAAATGGTCACAGGGATGTAAAGTACAGCATCGGGAATATATAGTCAATAATATCGTAATAACTATGTATGGTGTCAGATGGGTACTAGACTTATCAGGATCACTTATATCTGAAATGAATATAATATTGAATGCCTACTATAATTGAAAAATTAAAAAAAATGCAACACATGAAAAAAAACAACAACCCACAGGCACATCTATATATACTCATCTGGAGAGATTTTGATCTTGTTCATGAAAAAAAAAAAAAGCAAGATGCAGAACAGTGTGCCACCATTGTGTTAAAAAATGATCTCTGTGTGAATGTTTATAGATATTTCAGGAAATACCCACAAGGCAATAAATGCTCTTGCCTCTGGAAAGGGATGGGGGTGGGAGGGGACTTTTCCATCCTTCCTATGTGATCTTGGACAAGCCTGTGCCTTCTTGAGCCTCAGTTTCCCCATTTGGAAAGGGAGGGTGATTCAATGAGAGACTAGAATTTTATTCCAGGGCAGGCACACCAGACAGGCATTGAAGAGAGGCCCACTCCTCCTGTGACTTCACAAGGAGCCCACTCCCAGGTCGTGCTTCATCTGTTACCGGAAAAAGAGCTTGGCTCTTGGCGGGTCTGCCTGGGGCCAGCGGTAGTGTGTGGGTTTTTGACTTCACGCAGGAAACATTTCAAAACGTGAGTCCAGGTGACTGTGAGGGAACCGTAAAACAGGAAAAGGCTTAGCAATGAAGAAGCAACAGGATCGCCTAGGCCGGCTGCCCTCGCTCTCTGGGAAGTCGGAGAAAAGGGGCCTTGGGAACAGGTTCGGGGTTGGCCTGGGATGAGCTGCCGTTGGCCATTGCTCCCCGGGTTACAAGCCTCGTGGGGTCCTTGAGAGTTTAGGAGATGCCTGTGGGGGGAGAAGTCGGGGGAGAGGGAAAGGAATGGCAGGGACTGCTCCCCAGAAGGAGAGTGTGCCCTGGATCCTTTGTCTTTTTCTTTTTTTAATTTAAATATATTTTATTGATTTTTACAGAGAGGAAGGGAGAGGGAGAGAGAGTTAGAAACATCGGTGAGAGAGAAACATTGATCAGCTGCCTCCTGCACATCCCCTACTGGGGATTGATCCTGCAACCAAGGTACATGCCCTTGACCGGAATCGAACCTTTAGTCCACAGGCCAACGCTCTATCCACTGAGCCAAACCGGTTAGGGCAGCGGTTCTCAACCTGTGGGTCGTGACCCCTTTGGCGGTCGAACGACCCTTTCACAGGGGTCGCCTAAGACCATCCTGCATATCAGATATTTACATTACGATTCATAACAGTAGTATGGTTGGGTCACAACATGAGGAACTGTATTTAAAGGGCCAGAAGGTTGAGAACCACTGGGTTAGGACATGGGTCTTTTGTCTTGAGGCTTTTATCTCTTTCGCTCAGGCGGGAGTCTTAGGGGAGGGTTTCAGCAGACTATTCATCGCTTTTCCAGGTGTGCTCCTCCAGGGTCCTGGTCTCCACGGACTGGTCAGTGTCAGGGCGGGGTGGTCAGTCATGGCAGCTGGTCCTGGTGTGGCCCACCTGGTTTGGCTGCTTTTCTGGGTCTGGAGCTGAAATACAGCTGAGGCCTAGATGTTGCCTGTCGGGAGGTGACCCTCTGTCGCTGCTGTAAATTGCTCTGGGTTTGTTCGGCATCTGTCTCAGTCTCCCTGTCCCCCTTGTCCTGGCTTCCTGGCCTGTCTCACATCCAACGTAAAGAATCGGCGTTTGCGCATTTGCAGCCACCAGTCTGCAGCCAGATTCCCAAGGGGATTTTTCTAACTCCTTGGCAACCTACGGCAAGTAAGGGGAAGGTAATTCAATCCTCTCCCCTATCTCTTCATCCCACCACGCCCTCTTGCTTGGGTCCAACAGTGGGTTTCCCCTGCAGGGTCCTCAAAAATCACCATCAATCTCGCCCACCTGGTGTGGCTCAGCTGGTTGTGTGTCGTCCTGTGCACCAAAAGGTCACCGGTTTGATTCCTGGTGTGCAGGCTCCTGTTGATCTCTCTCTCTCTCTCTCTCTCTTTCCCCCTCTACCTTTCTCTCTCTCTCTCAAATTAATAAAAACATATTTAAAAAATAATCATTCTGTCTATGCTTAGCCATCCCCTGAGGGTGGAGTGGCCCCGTAGGCGCTCGCTCACCCACCTTATATGTGACCTGTGTAGCCGCCCATCTCTGTCGGTACCCAAGGAGCTCCGCTGTCTGGGTCCAAAGCTCTGCTCCTCCGCCACTTTGTGAGTTGGGGCAAGTCCCTCATCTTCCTGTGCCTCAGTTTCCTCTTCTCTAAAGGAGAAGCAATACTAGTGCCCTAGTTTACAGGGTTGCTGGGAGGATACCCGTAGCCGATATGTCTGTGTCTGCCCTGTGCAGTATGGCGGCCCTGCCTTCCCGCGGGCCCCATCTTTCTCTGGCCTCTCTGACTTGGCTATGGAGGTCTTTCCATGGTGACAAAACACGAACAGTATTCAGTATATACATTTTGTAAATAAAATGTATTGTAGTTTAAAAAAAAAAAGAAAGAGAGACATGTGGCTGGTCTGAATAGAGACATGCTGCGAAGGTAAAATACAGCATTTTGAGGACTAAGTAGGAAAAATTAAAGAACGTAAAATACTTCACTGATCATTTTTGTATAGATCACATTCTGAAAGGCTAATATTTTGGATATGTTGGGTTAAAATATGATAACCTCACCTGTTTCTTTGTGCTTTTCCTAATGTGGCTCCTAAAAAGTTAAAAACGACATATGTGGCTCACATCATGTCTCTATTGGACGGGACTGGTTTAGAAACGCTCTGGGCATGTAAATGTTACCTTGTATTTATTTTTATTTTTATTTTTTTCCTTTTCTTTATTTTCCTTTTTATTTTTTAGAATAAGGAATTCGGACAGATCACTGGCAGATACAGAACTCTGTGCGATTCCCAAATGTTTCTCAAATCGATCCATTTTCTTCTATGTCCCCTCTCTGAGTCCAGGCTCCCTCGCGTCTTGCCTACGTCCTGTTCTTGCTGCGTTGGCGCTCACGTCTCATGGTGGCATTGCCCCTGGTCACCGATAGCCATGCCCCCTCTATCCTGGGCACCGGGGAGGCTCGCCTTTCCCGCACCTGCAAGACGTGCGGCCACAGAAATAAGAGCGGGAGCGACAAGGGTGCTTCCAGGTGGAAGCATTTGAGTGGATGTTCTCTGCCCTGTGGACGGCACCACCCACCTTCCCAACGGCAGGGCCAGGGTAGGGGAGTGAGGACGGTGGGGAAGAGAGCCCTGGGAGCCCGAGACAAATGTCAACGCGTGAGGAATAAACCTTGTTTGTTTTGAGCCCCTGCGTTCTGGAGTTGTTTGTCAGGGCAGCGTAACTGGGGCCTCCCCCACCCCCTCCACTTGCTCTGCAGTTGGCCTGTGTGCGGATCTGGCCAAGGCCTCCCACCAGCTGCAACCCTTTCCCGCTTCCCAGCGCTGTCAGGACAAGGCCCAGATGCTCCCGCGGCTTCTGAGGCCAGACCTGCCCTTCAGCACCGTGCACACTGCTCCCGGCTTATCTTCAGCCTCTCCCCACCCTGACTGACATTTCTGTGAGCACCACACTCTGCTGCTCACTGCCCCGCCGTTCCCGTTCCTTCGTCCTGCCCTCTCTCTGCCTGGCTGACACCTGCTCCTTCAAGACTCAGCCCAGGAAGCCCTCTCCAGTCGGGATCAGGTGCCTCCTCTGGGGCCCCCACCGCCCCAGGGCTCCCCCCGGAATTGTCCTGATCCCTTTGCATCATCTCCATCTGAAGAACAAGTCTCTCTCTGCCCCTGGATTTCAGTCCCCTGAGGGCAATGCCAGGGCTGTTTTTAGCGCCACTGCTCACGTCAGGGCCAGACACCGAGGAGGGTTTCAATAAATGTCTGTTGACTGAATAATAAATGAGCTCAGATGGGAAGCAGATGTCTCCCCCGCAGGGTTTTCCACCAGAGGCCGCGGCCTCTGCCTCCCTCTTCCCTGCATTTTCTACTGAAAGGCTGACTTCCGCAGGAGCGGGGCCTGGGTCGTTGGCAGCATTCCTCCTCGAGCGCAGCAGGGAAGTGGCTGTGGTTTCTGTGGAAAGTCCCAGAGAAATTCTGTTTTCTCGGCCCCTCTAACCAAGAAAACCCAAATATCTGTGCTGACTCAACACCCTCGCCAATGTTTTATATTTTCCCAAACATGTTTCATGAAACACTGCAAACATGCAGGGAAGTTGAAATAATTTTACAGTGAACACAGGTGTACCCATCCCCTGGATTCGACAATTACCAGTTGACTCTAATTGCTTCATCACATACTCACCCACCTTTCTCTCCCTGGGTCTGCCCGTCATTTCAAAGTTAGTTGCGGTCACCAGTATGTTTCCCTCTCAACACGATCCCATGTGTGACATTAACAAGAGTTTGGCCCTGGCAGGGTGGCTCACTTGGAGCATCATCCCATGCACCAAAAGGTTGTGGGTTTGATTTCTGGTTGGGGCATGTCCTGGAGGCAACTGATCAATGTTTCTATCTCACATTGATGTTTCTCTCTCTCTCTCTCTCCACCCCTTCCTCTCTCTCTAAAATCAATAAACATATCCTAGGGTGAGAATTAAAAAAAAACCACACCCCACAAACAAACAAAAAACTGAAGTTCAATATTACTTGCAGCTCATTCTTATTTGTTTAGTTTTCAGGTAAAGTTTACATACACTGAGATGCACAAAGGCTAAGTGCACTGTTAAAGGAGTTATGACAGATGTGTAGACCTGAAGGTTCTCTCCCACCCCCTCCCGGGCAACCTCTGCGTTTCAGAGAGCAATAGGGGAGGTAGGAGTAACAGGCTAGGAAGAGGGGGACCAGACCTTCAAGGACCTCTTACACCATGATGAGGAATTAAAAAAACAATCAATACTATTATTAGTATTCTTCTTACCTTCTTAATAATAAGATCAATAATGGTAAGAGTATGCTGCATCTTTTTTGTTTGCTTTTTCAGACCCACTCTCTGCCTTTCCCTGTCATACTCTTGGGAATGTGCTCAGACCTTGGGCCGTTCTGTATGGATGACACTGGTCTTTCTTGGCCTCTAGCTTCCTGTTTGGTTTGGTCAATGGGGACACTGGTGAGAGATTGGAGGGAGGGGTCTTTAAAATTTTTTTATTTTATTTTATTGATTTTTTACAGAGAGGAAGGGAGAGGGATAAAGAATTAGAAACATCGATGAGAGAGAGAGCCATCGATCAGCTGCCTCCTGCACACCCCTGACTGGGGATGTGCCTGCAACCAAGGTACATCCCCTTGACCAGAACCAACTTGGGCCCCTTCAGTCCGCAGGCCGATGCTCTATCCACTGAGCCAAACGGGTTAGGGTGAGGGAGTGGTCTTTATTCCCTAGCTCCCTCCCTGATGTGGGGTTGTCCTTCCACCCAAGACCACACTTCCAATCAGGAGGTCCTCTCTCCGCACACCTGGGTAATGGCTGCCATGCAGGCCTGGGGATAGCAGAAGCTCCCATCTTTCCAGCCCCGGGGGCTGCACCACCTCCCTGCCTCCACCCTGTCAAGAGTCTCTTTATTAAACTCTCCCCTGTCACTCAGCTTGAATTTTCTGTCTGCTTCCTGCTGAGGCCCTGCATGCTGCTGCCCCTAATATATACTGAGGACGTCCTAAAAGCAACACTGTTCCAAGCACTTTATAGGACACAGTCTACCTGGTCCACCTGACGACCATATCTGTAGAAATAGAGGTTTGGAGAGGTGCTGTCACTAGCTCCGAGTTCGGAATGGAGGACCCAGAATCTGAACCCAAAAGGCATCTTAACTGTTAATCCTAAGAGCAACTGGCAGCCAGTGTCAGGGTTTTAAGCCACCAGGTCTGGCGGTGTTTTGAAAGCGCCCCCTGGTGGCCTGGAGGAGCATTGCCAGCTGAGTTGCCATGGGCCCTGCAGCGTGCAATACTTCTTGGTTTTTCGGGTGCAACATTCAACTGAATCCCGCAGCGCAGACACTGACAAAGGGACTCTGTCTGGATTCCAGGGTGCCTTCTTGGAGGAGGTGACCTTGGAACAGAGCCTTAAAGGACAAGTGGCAAAGGCCTGAGAGAACCGGCCTTGTTCAGGGAAGCGGCGTAGCTTTGTGTGGGAGGGAGTAGGGAGATGAGGCTGGGGAAGTAGTCGGGGTTCATCTGGGAAAGAACCTTGGCCTTGGCATGTTGCCCTGTCACTCAGTTTGGAGCTTGTCAACCAGAAAATTTCAAAGATTAACTGGAAGGGTCAACTGTTTATCCTGCCAGTGTGGACTTAAGCCCATTTTCACTCCTTCTAAAAGCTTTTCTTGAGAACCTATTGTGTATTAGGGAGTGTTCTGGGGCTGGATCTGAGTCTGTTCTGTCCAACATTGTACTCTGAGAGCCCAGAGTCCTGGGAAGCCTAGGAGAAGGAATGAATGAAATGAAAGGTGATTGCTAGGGCAAGGTTGGCGCAGGAATGAGCCCTGAGGTTGAGGAATAGATAAGCTTGGAGATAGAAGGGGGAATGAAGTTGGAAGTCTTTACTGTATATTATTACTAGGGGCCCAGTGCATGAATTTATGCACTTTGAAAGGAACTGTGGGCCTCGAGGCTGAGGTGGGCACAGGGGTGGGTCTAGGCCCATCCTCTGCGCCCCCTCCTGGCCACTCCTGCTGTGGCCCCGGGTCCCCTGTCTGCTGGCAGCCCCACTCCCACCACCGCTCCCACGCGCTGACGGCGCTGGCCCTGCTCGTCCCGGCTGATGGTGCAGAGTGATTGGGGCTGGTGCCAGCAGTGGGTGCGAGCAGCGGCTGTTGCTGCCCCCAATCACCCCTCAGGAGCAGGGGGAGGTAGAGAAACCCTGAGGGGTGGTAGGGGCTGGCAGCTGCTGCTCGCACTCACTGATGGTGCTGAAAGATCGGGGCCAGCACAGGGCACCAGCAGCAAGTACGAGCGCCAGGTGGGCCTGCGGCACCCAGGAGCAAAGAATTTTCAGTAATCACCAGAGGCTTGCTCTGATGATAGTGACCGATGCCCCGCCTTGGTCTGGCACCCCTGCTCACCAGCTCCACCATACTGCCACGGCTGACGCCCACCATGTTCTGTGCTCTGCCGCCTGCTGCCGACACCCGCCATGTTCTGCGGGCATGCCCTGGTGGTCAGCGCATGCCATAGCAACCGGTTGTTCAATTCGGTTGTTCCGCTGTTTGGTCTACTAGTATTTGCATATTAGCCTTTTATTATATAGGATTAGTTTTAAAAAGTCATCTTTAAATGAAATCTTGCCATTTGTGACAACATGGATGGACCTTTAAGGTATTATGCTAACTGAAATAAATCAGGCAGAGAAAGACAAATACTATATGATTTCACTTATATGTGGAATCTAAAAAACAAAACAGCCTGGCTGGTGTGCTCGGCGGTTGAACATTGACCCAGGAACCAAGAGGTCACAGGTTCAATTCCTGGCCAGGGCACATGCCAGGTTGTGGGCTCCATCCCCAGTAGGGGTGCCTGCAGAAGGCAGCTGATCAATGATGTTCCTCTCTCATCGATGTTTCTATTTCTCTATCCCTCTCCCTCTCTCAAAATCAATAAAAACATATTTAAAAAATAAAAACAAAAACAAACAAAACAGAAACAAACTCATAGATACAGAGAACAGACTGATGGTTGCCAGATGGGAGAGGGATTGGGAGGCTGGGTGGAAAAGGTGAAGGGATTAAGATGTAAACACTGTCAGTTATAAGAACTGCAATGGTGACCCTCTCCCAGCCCCTTTGCAGAAATAAACGAAACAAAAAAAAACAGTCATGGGGATGTATCAGGGAATACAACATAGGGAATCCTATATAATAAAAGGCTAATATACAAATTGACCGAATGGTGGAACAACTGGTGGAATGACAGGTCGCTATGATGCGCACTGACCATCAGGGTGCAGATGCTCAACTGACCCCAGCCCGCAGGCCCCAGGCCAACCAAGGCAGGTGCCAGCCGCCCCCTGCCCCATTACCCTGCCGATTGCCCCACAGAAGGAGGCAATGACTGGCGGCTACAGTGGCAGCAGGGGGCGGGGCCGGCGAGCAGGCGGCCAAGGCGGGTGCCAGCAGGGGGCCCCCCTGATTGCCCTGCCAGTCATCCCACAGATAGGCCCTGATCACCACCCAGGCCTAGGGACCCTTCCCATGCACAAATTTCATGCATTGGGCCTCTAGTATAGTTAATAATATTGTAATAACTATGTATGGTGTCAGATGTGGCCTATACTTGTCAGGGTGATCATCTCTAAGTTATATAAGCAAGTTATATAAATGTCTAATCATTATGTTGTACACCTGAAAGTAATATAACATTGTATGTCAACTGTAATTGAAAAATGAATTTAAAAAATTATCAGCCATCTTCAAATATTGCTATTTCTTATATTCTGGGGATTTGGGGTAGGGAATGTACGACAGAAATACCCAATTGTGGAACAAACATTATGCAAATGTTTATGCATGTATTAGGACAAACCTTTTGTGCCTCCTCAGATCCTTTTGGCAAAGCCCTTTCCAATGAGTGGAACAAGAGGAAGTAACTTACCCACCGCCCTTCAGCGGGTGAGTTGTAAGTCAGGATGTGAATCCTGGGCAGACTGGCTCAGGCTCTTAACCATTTTCCTCTAGTGTTTAAATTACCTTTTTCTAGAATTTCATGTTTCTTCTAAACCAAGCATGTCAAATTTGTGGCCTGCGGGCCTCATGTGGCCCACAATGAATATTTTTATGGCCCAGCCAATATACGGTATGTAAGGAACATTTTAATAAAAATTTTGTAACTTAATTTTTACAATATCCTGTTATACATAATCCTATATAATAAAAGCCTAATATGCTAAGTGTCCGGTTGTCTGGTCTTCTATTCAACCAATCAAAGCGTAATATGCAAATGATTTGCTAAGGCCGCTCAACTGCTCTCTATGACATGCACTGACCACCAGGGGGTAGGTGCTCCGAATGGTAGGTTAGCTTGCTGCTGGGGTCCGGCCTATTAGGACTGAGATGGGCCAGACAGGCCCTGGAGCCCTCCCTCAGTCCCTCCCTGGCTGGCCAAACTCCTGCATCCCTCCCCGGCCCCAGTTGTGCACTGGTGGGGTCCCTTGGCCTGGCCTGTGCCCTCTCACAACCCGGGACCCCTCAGGGGATGTCGGACAGCTGGTTTTGGCCCAATCTCACAGGCCAGGCTGAGGGACCCCACTGGTGCACAAATTTGTTCACTACGCCTTTAGTTATTAATAACAAACTATAGCATTTGCTAATGACTGATTACCATAATCGTGTTGCATTCATTTCCTTTATGCGCCTTACGCACCATTTCTCTCCACTAATACTAGCAGCGAATATTTTAGCAGCCGATTGCCACGTCATTAGTCTTGTACTGACTTGTTGGGTGTGCGTAACAGAAAATATTTCGCTTTCGGAGAACAGGAAAAATAGGTTTATTCGCTTATTAACTTCTGCAGTTATTCAGTGCCTGGTAAGTTAATGTTCAAGAAAAAATCTTTAATTGTTATTAAAATGTTCTATTATTTTATGTTAATGATTACTCAATTATTTCAGTCCTTTGTATTCAGCATGTCTCTATTGAAATAAACCTACATTTCTGTGAAAATTGAAGCTTTTGTTTTTTTGCAAAACTTAAACCTTGTTTATTTGGCCCTTCTTAGCCTTTGAGTTTGACATGCTTGTGCTAAACCAATGCTTTTTCTTTTCTTTTTCCCCAGTGAGGCTATCATTAACTTTTTAGGAATTCCTTTGCACTGGGAAAACTTGTTTGATCGCCTATTTAGATCATAGTCTCAAGTTTAAACTAAGTTATCAAAAGGCAGAACAAAGTAAACTCTCAGTCACGCAATTCCCCAGATCTGAAAACTATCATTTCCTGTAAATGCCACGTGTGTTATATTGAAATATCTGATCAAATGTTCTTTAAGAAATACCACAAGATGTGGGGGCGGAGGCACAGGGGGTGGGGTGGGGTGGGGGGCACAAGCAGGACTGCAGCCACGGAAGGAAAGGAGAGAGAGGGCCACATCTTTCCTCAAAGGAGGAACACGAGGCACAAGAGGCTGTTACTCATGATGGTGAACCCCGGAAGCACCCTGGTGGCTTCCCTTCTCACTGAGGGGAGGCCCGCACTCTCATGTGGCCAAGTCCCTATGAGTCCAGTCCCGGCTGTCTGTCTGGCCCTCCTCCTGGCACACCGCCCTTTGCCTGTCCACCCCAGCTGTGCTGGCCTCCTTTGATCTTAGCAACAAAGGCCAGTTCCTTCCCCAGAGCCTTTGCCCTACGGCTCCCTCTGCCTGGAATGCCCACCCCCCAGGTATCCACAAGGCTGTGGCGACCACTTGTGCAATGCTTACTGTGTGCAAGGACAGTTCTAAGCAATGTATAGGCATCCGCTCCAGTAATGGCCTCCTCACGTCCTTCAGCTTATGACTCACATGATACTTTCTGGTGAGGTCTTCCCAGGCCTCCTGTCTAAACACTCCTCACCCCCTGCATAACATACCCCGTGAACACTTATACTTCCCTCTGTGATTTTTGGTAACACTAACCTATAACTAACCATTATATATTTAGCTCTACCTTGTCTTTTATCCGTACTCCCTATCCTGGACTAGAACGTCGGCCCTGGTCTCTGTTGTACCCCCAGCGCCCGTAGCAGGGGCTGGCACATAGTAGGCGCTCTGTGAGTATTTGTGGAACACATTTATGGAGTCCTTCAGTTCTGAGTGCCTTCCGTGAATCATCTCATTCAATCCTCTCATCCGTCCTGTGAAGTGGAGGGTCTTACTATGGGCCCATTCCACAGAAGGAAAACGGAGGCTCTGAGGGTGCAGCCACTCTCCTAAGGAAGCATAGCTGGCAGCAGAGCTCCTCTACGTGCCTGGGCCTCCTGGCTCCCACGCCAACCAGCTAGATGCCGCTGCCCTTGTTGAGGGGACAATGGAGCAGGGAGGGCGGTTCAGCCAAGGAACGGCACCTGCAGACGCTGGGGGTGGGGCAGCCACAGGTGGGTGCCCAGGAGGACCGGCCTCTGGGAGGTGGGCTGAGATCTGCCTGGCTCTTTCTCTGTAAATGGTCTCTGGGAGGAGTTCACTTGCTTCTCAGAGAGTGTTTTAAGGACCAAGTTGGGTTTTATTTTTATTTTTAAAAATATATTTTTATTGATTTCAGAGAGGAAGGGAGAGGGAGAAACATCAATGATGAGAGACTCATTGATTGGCTGCCTCCTGCATGCCCCCTACTGGGGACCAAGCCTGCAACCCGGGCATGTACCCTGGACCGGAATCGAACCCGGGACCCTTTAGTCCGCTGAGCCGAACCGGCTAGGGCCCAAGTTGGGTTTTAGATTTATGTTAATTTATAAGGGACAGCAGTGATTTCCCCCAGAAAACTTTATTTACAATTATTTTGTTTTTTAAAAGATTAAACTAAAATTCACATAACATAAAATTAGTCATTTTAAAGTGTACCATTCAGTAGCATTTAGCGCATTCACCATGTTTTGCAACCTTCACCTCTATCTTATATAATAAAAGCGTAATATGCTAAGTGTCTGACCGTTCATTCGACCGCTCATTCCACCAGTCGGCAGAGGCTCCAACCGGTAGGTTAGCTTGCTGCTGGGGGTCTGGCTGATAGAGACTGGGTGAGACAGGCTGGACATGCCCTGGAGCCCTCCCGCTGTCCCTCCCCAGCCAGCCAACCTCCCAGTCCCTCCCCGGCTGGCTGGCCCCCATCAGTCCCAATGGGGACTGGGCAAGATGGCCCCGATCAGCCCCAATTGCCTGCTAGGCCAAGGGACCCCACTGGTGCACGAACTCATGCACCGGGCCTCTAGTCTAGTTATAAAACATCATCACTCCAAAAGGGAAGTCCATATCCATTAAGCAGTCACTCCCCATTCCTCCTCTCCTAGCCCCTCGTAACTGCCAATCTGCTTTCTGTCTCTATGGATTTATTTATGCTGGATATTCATGTAAGTGGAATCATACAATATGTTTGGCTCCTTTCACTCAGCATAATTTCAGGGTTCACCTATGTTGGAGCATGGATCAGAACACATTCCTTTTTAGGGCCGAATAATATTCCACGGTATAGATATACCACATTTTGTTTATCTATGTATCCAGTGGTGGGCATTGGGTTGTTTTGTGTTACTTAATTTTTCATTCTTTAAAAAATATATTTTTATTGATTTCAGAGAGGAAGGGAGAGATAGAAACATCAATGATGAGAGAGAATTTTTGATCAGCTGCCTCCTGCATGCCCCATACTGGGGATCAAGCCCTTGATTGGAATCGAACCTCAGACCCTTCAGTCACCAGGCCAACGCTCTATCCACTGAGCCAAACCGGCTATGGCTGTTTTGTGTTATTTAAAAAAATCACATAAATAATCCATGGATTCAATCTTGCTATAGAAATTCAAACCAGACTGACTCAGGTAGAGTTAGAAGCGAACGTTTTCCTTGTCAGACTCCCCAGTGAACCTCTTTCTCCTTAGTTCCAGGAAGAGGTAACCATCCCTCTCCATGGGGATTTTCCTCCTTGGACCCTGGAACAGGGAGACACTGGATTTTGTGGGTAAAAATGGCAACAGTAGAGTGAAAGCTGACACTGAACACTCACCATGAACCAGGCCCTGTCTGGAGCTCTTCCCACACATGATCTCATTTCATTGTCACAACGATAAAATGCAAACTCCTTACTCCTCATGATCCCGCCACTGCCCGCCTCTCAGACATCATCTCCCATCACTCTCCTCCCTGTCTGCTCCACACGCCTCCTCTCCATTCCTCACACACAGACCGCATGCCTGCCTCCGGGCCTCAGCACTGGCTGTCCCCTCCGCCT
>NW_005372107.1:690787-706329 GCF_000412655.1 Myotis brandtii
CCCTCGGCTGGATTGTCACCTCCTCTGAGTGGGCTCCCTGACCACCTTATCAGAAGCAGCAGCACCTCGTCCCCCACACCCTAGTCCTCCTTTCTTTGTTCTGCTTTACTGCCCTTCCCAGCACTTCCCTCCACTGACATATGTGGTTGATCCATCTGTTTCTTATGCATCCGCTCCCTGGGACGGCAGCCCCAGGAGGCCAGGAACTTGGTCTCGCTGTTGTTTCCTCCTCACACAGAGCAGTCGGTGCTCCTGTTGGGTTAGAACTGCTCTCATCCCATTTTACAGATGAGGAGTCTAAGGAGTCTAAGGGAGGGGAAGTCACTTCGCTGACGAATAGTGGAGCTGGGACTCCCAGCCACGCAGCCACGCAGCCCAACTTAAAGATCTGACCACGGGTCTGCAGGTTCCAGAACCATTCAGCTTTTGCTACAATAATTTAGGTTTTGTTACAACCCCCAGCATCTACTCAGCTCCAGAGTTTGTGGGTGGGTGGGTGAGGCCGGGCTTGACTGGGTGGCTCTCCTGGGCTCAGCTCTGCTTGCTCGGATTCTGGGGTCCGCTGTTAGCTGGCCTAGCTTGGTCGTGGCTGGTACACTTGGTTTGGCTCCAGGTGTCTGTCACCATGTGGGAGGCTAGCCCAGGTTAGTTCTTACTGATGCGGGAAAAGTGGACTGGAACGCGTGGTGTTCCCCTGGGCAGGATGGCTCCCCGGGCTCTTTGTCCAGTGGAGTCGAAGAATGAAACCACGGTCGGAAGATGGTATAGCAAAGGTGGCAATTTATTGAGAAGCAAGCACAGACTCCCACGTGGGGGGGGGGGGGGGGGGCAAAGAGTCCCACCAAGTCCCTTTTTCCACAGTTTATAAAGGCTGCAGTTTTTTGTGCCTCGATATCCCCTCTGATTGGCCACTATCCCCCTTTGATTTGGTCACTATAGCAACTCCTGAGCTCAAGCCTCACATGAAATACATGAGGTTCCCTCCTTCTTCTCCCTTATTGTTCTCCTATTCCCTTTGGGCTTTCTTCCTCCCTCTTTGAATGAGGGGCTTTCTTTCCTTTATTCTGTAAATGTGTACCTTTTGCTGCCCCCAGCTCCCTTGTTTTATGGAAATGTAGCCTCTGCCACTCCCAGCTCCCTTGTCTTATGGAAATGCACCCCTTGCCATTCTGTAGACCTGTGCTTTTTCCATGGACCCCTTAGTTCTTTTTTTTTTTTTTAATATATTTTATTGATTTTTTTACAGAGAGGAAGGGAGAGGGATAGAGAGTTAGAAACATCGATGAGAGAGAAACATCAATCAGCTGCCTCCTGCACACCCCCTACTGGGGATGTGCCCGCAACCAAGGTACATGCCCTTGACCGTAATCGAACCTGGGACCCTTCAGTCCGCAGGCCGACGCTCCATCCACTGAGCCAAACTGGTTAGGGCGACCCCTTAGTTCTTAAAATTTCCTAAACCTGCCTATTTCACCCCTAAAAGTTCCTTTCGTTATGGAGGTGCAAAGGTGCAGGTGGAAGTGTGCAAGGCGCTGAATGGAGACCGAGGCTTGAAACCAGCACCTGCCCCTTCCATCTCATTCTGTTGGTGAAAGCAAGTCACACGGCCAAGCCAGCATCGCATAACAAAGTTACATGGTGAAGAGCCTGGCTACAGGGAGGGGTGAAGAATGGTGGCCAACAGTACAGTCTCCCAGAGATCCCACCAGCTCGCAGTTCCGGGGCTCTGCTCCCGGGCCGGGCCGAGAGGTCAGAGGCCATCTGGGGAGGACCCCAGGGAGCTTGTATGTGGGGCTGCTTAGAAGGAAACTCCCAGGCCTGGGTGGCCTGGGTTTGTGTGGGGGGAGGGAACACAGCGGGAGAGGGTGCCGCAGCGAAGAAGCCATGGCGTTGGCATTTCTTGCTTGGGTGTGGCCGTTTGCAGGAAGCAGCAGGAAGCTTCGGCTGCACGCGTACTTGCTGAGTGACCTGTTTTAGGGTTGATTAACTTAGCTTTGCCTCTGCATCTACATATCTATCTATTATACATTGCTTTATGCTTTTCTTAATTTTTACCTTCAGCTCAATTAAACATTAGTTCATAAGCAAAAGTGAGGATGAGGGTTTCATGAAGCCCAAGACCTTCTGAGTTCATTTCAAAGCATTTTCTGACAGTTCTTGCATAAGCTTCAGGCCTCGCAAACTCGCCTGGCATCCTGGTTCCGTTCAGAGCCACTTAGTTGTCACAACAGCACATGAGGCCGGAGGACGGGTGCCTCCATTTCACTAAGGAAGGGAAGTTCCTAGTTTGCACAAGCCAGTTTCCCAGGACTTTGCTGTTTTGTGAAAAGAACCGGACCCAGATGACTCTAGAACTTCCCTGGTGAAGTGAGGCTGGCCGGCTGTCTCCCGCAGAGCAGAAACAGCTGTCCTGGCTCAGGGCCCGCTGCAGAGGCCAGCACACTCCCCTGTCTCCCCGTCACAGATGGAGGACCAGGCTGTCGTTCTTACAGGAACTGTGGGCGTGGGTTTTCCTGGTTCCTGGTCTCCGGGAGCGGCTTCCCGTCCTCAGGGCTCACAGGCTTCGAGAGGCTCACGTCTGTAACAACAGTGATGCTTTCACAGCGAATCTGGGAAAACCAAGCCCAGTCTCCCGCGTTTGGAAGATTTACTGTCCCTCGTGGTGCATTTATGGGGTTAATTTCTCTGTGTTTTACTGATCAGAACTCAACTTGCCTGGTCCTTGGTCTCCGAGCACCGGGAGACACTAGTATGTCCTCGCCACGCGGAGATACTATTCTGGCCCAGAGCAAAGAACCCGCGTCAAGTGTTGGGCTTTTACAATATCAGAGTTACTCCTGGCTCCCCCTGCCCATCACTGTGTTCCTAAGGCTTCCTCAGCACTGACTATCACCCCAGAAACAAAGTCCTATGCCCAGCTTGGAGCGGGCAAGGACATTATCAGCCTCACACCCTGGCAGCCTCAGCCTGTGCCCACCCACCTCCTGGGAGGCTGCCCACGTGTAGGGACGGCCCAAGGATTAGAAAGCGCATCCCGACTGGGCATTGAGGCCTCTGGCCTTGCAGCTGGGTCCTGAGGGTTCCACATTTCTCAGCTGCAAGGGGGGCAAGCTGGCAGCTCCCAGGCTACACCCCAATCCTGGATTTCCATAGTTCCCATGCTCACAGCTGAGTCAGACTGCTGGGCTCAAATCCTTTTTCTGCACTGGTAAGCATGCTTTAGCATCTTATTTAGACTTTCTGTGCCTCAGTTTCCTCATCTGTAAAATGGGATCATAAAAGCACTGATGTTGTTAGGCAGAATAGATAGTTACTAAGGCAGAAAGGAGGGGAAGGGGAAAAGAAGGAGAGCTTATCTTATCCACTGAACAAAGAAGTCAGCCTTTGTAGGACTTGCCAAGCAAGATGACCAGATGTATGTACAAACATTCCCGAGATAAGCCGCAACAATGTAGAAGGGGACTTTGAAACCTAGTCTGCTACCCAAGATATCCAGCAGGGGAGCTTTGAAACCTATAGGGAAGAGGGTATAAAACCTTTTGAACTCCCACTGGATGGGGTGCTCAGACTACCCGAGTTGCCCATTTGTGCTCTCTCTCTCTCTTTTATTTTTTTTTTATTATTATGTCCCCTCCCCGCCCTGGCAGTCTCTGGGTCACTTTTTCCGCTTGTAGATCTTCTGTGCTAGCCTCAGGAAGATGGCTTGGGGCAGGGGCGAAGAGTACTGCTCGATGAGACCCAGAAGGCGGCTGTAACTGTCTTCCTCATATTGCATAAACACGGCCTGCAGATTCAGCTCCTCGTAGAGTGCCTTCACCCGGGCCACCTTCTCAGCTTCTTTCTGCCCATAATTCTCCTGCAGGATCTGGCGCTGTTCCGGCGAGGCCCGCTGCAGACACTGTACCACCAGGCAGCTGCATTTGTTGTCCTGGATGTCAGTGCCAATCTTGCCCGTCACACTGGAGTCCCCAAAGAGATCAAGGTAATCATCCTGGATCTGAAAGAGCTCTCCAATCTCCAGCAGGATCTTCTTGGCATTTGCGTGTTCCTTCTCCCCGTCAATGCCTGCCATATACATGGCAGCAGCTACAGGAAGGTAGAAGGAGTAGAAAGCTGTCTTATACTTGACAATAGATTTGTACCTCTTTTCAGTGAATCTGCCAAGATCCACGTTGCTCTGCGGGGCTGTGATGAGGTCCAGGGTCTGTCCAATCTCAGTCTGATAGGAAGTCTGCAGGAAGAGTTCCATCAGGTTCAGGTAATAGGGCTGCTCCCGGCAGTAGAGCTTCAGCAGGCGGTAGATACAGGCTTCCAGGAGCATAGCATCATTCACGGCATCCAAACCAATGCCTGGCTGTCAGGGGACAGAAAACAAGCAATCAGTCTCTGGCCTAGACTCATACCAAGATCCTGTCACTCTGAACACCTCAATAGGCTCTATGTAACCGCCTCCCTGTGGCCTGTTTCCATGCCCACTGCGACTTTCCCGTGAGTCTACTTTACCTTCTGATACCAGCAGATCTGCCCCCGTCGGGTGAGGGATGAGTCCATAATGTCGTCTGCCACCAGGAAGAAAGCCTGGAGCTAGGAGAAGAGGGAAGAGTGGAATAAGACCCCAGGGCTCCTTATTACTGTCCCTTCGACAATCTGGGAGAAGTGCTGGATGAAATTCTGCTTTTTTTGGTCATAAACATCCAATTTCTGGTCTCCGTTCATTCTGAGGGAGGAATAAAGTACTCTGTTCCATGATGCCGGTTCTCCTCTCTCTCTCTTTTAAAAAAAATTCTTTATTGTTGAAAGTTACATATGTCCCTTCCCCCTCCATTGATCTCCAGCCCACCCCCGACGTGTATTCTAATAAATTTGCTAGCTTTGCTTCATGCTTCAATGCTGCTTTCTGTCACTCATCTAAATTTCTTCTCATGAGATTGACAAGAGCCAAAGAGGATAGACCCCTCCCCCCCCACACCTCTGACGCAGGGGGCTCTCTGGTAACAGTAGTGTTGTGAGGATGATGTGGCTGTAACCCTGCTGTGCTGTAAGCACTCCTTAAATACTAATGTGGATGAAAAGGGGCCACGTACTAAACCTGACAAGCTCAGCCTTACAAACTCAGAGACCAAAAGTAACCACATAGGATGGTCTGAAATTAAAGCTTTTTAACTAAAAGCAGGTTATGGTGGGCAGTCATGTCCTAGGCTAGAATCTTCCTTGACAGTTCGTCTTTACCTTAATTGAGCCTGTCTATTGTCTTTTAAAAATATATATTTTTATTGATTTCAGAGAGGAAGGGAGAGGGAGAGAGAGATAGAAACATCAATGATGAGAGAGAATCATTGATTGGCTGCCTCCTGTACTCCCCCTACTGGGGATCAAGCCTGCAACCCAGACATGTGTTCTGACTGAGAATTGAACCATTACTCCCTGGTTCATAGGTCGATGCTCAACCACTGACTGAGCGGCCAGGCTGTCTATTGTCTTTTTGCATCTATGATAACATACGTTTGGAATGTCAAGGCAACTTCCCTTTTTCCGGGACCCCTCAGGGTGGACACCACAAATCCTCTTGTTATTGTTATTATTATCATGTTAATTATTGACTGTTAACTACCCCATACCCACAAATGTAAAGTAAGTGTCTATGTGTTTTACTTTTTAACCAATACCAGAGATTTCCCCTGCTCTGCTTTCTCCTGCCTCCCTAACCTATCACCAATGAATTTCATGTAGCCCCCTTACATCTTGCCCTTTAAATCTAATGTATAAAATAAGTGGTGAAACTGCCATTTTCCAGAGCATTATCTCAATCCCTTGATGCTTTGCTTCCTGGCAATTGTTGTCAGTTTGGGTCAAAAAAACTTATAAAAATTCCCTACAGATTTGAATGTTTCTTACATGGACACTGACTATCGATAGCATAATTATTTACAAGGGGTCATACTCTCCCAGGGATATTGATACTCGCTCCTCCGCACTGTGAGTTCTGAGGAGGGGAAGGATTCAGGGCCTGAGGTGCTATGTATGAGATGATGGGTGTATTTATTTAGCCATCCTATTGTTGACAGGCATTTGGACTGCCTCCAGTTCTTGGCCGTTACAAAGAGTGCTGCTAGGAACATTCTCGTAGGGGCCCTATCTTGGGTGGACATATCTTGCATTTCTGTCTCGCACGTAGGCAGGACCAGACTGCAGGGTCTCAGGGTAGGCATGTGTTCAGCTAAATACTGACCGTTTTCCAAAGTGGTTGTATGTACTTACTGAATTCTGAACCATGAGGTGGTATTTGCCTCTTAAAGAAGCAAAACAAATTATGATGTGCAACTACAAACACCACAAAGTTACCCAGACATTGCTTGAAGTTGAGTGTATTAGTTTCCAATTGCCGCTGTAACAAATTACCCCAAACTTAGTGGCTTGAAGCAACACAGTTTTATTATCTTCCAGTTCTGGAGGTCAGAAATCTTAAGTAGGCCTTACAGGGCTAAAGTAAAAGGCTGTGTGCCTTACAGAGGCTCGGGAGAGAAATTGCTCCTTGCCTTTCCCAGTTTCCAGAGGCTGCCTGCATTCCTTGGCTCCTAGCCACATCCCTCTGATCTGCTTCCACGGTCACGGCTTCTTCTCTGACTCTGATTCTCCTGCCTCCCCCTTGTAAGGACCCAGGTGATTACATTAGACCTTTCCTGATAATCCAGGATAATCTCTTCATCTCAACATCCTTAAATTAATCACACCTTTGAGGTCCCTTTTGCCATGTAAGGTAACATAACCACAGGTCCTGGGCTTTAAGATATGGAAATCTTTGGGGGGCATTATCCTATCTCTCACATTGAGGGGCACAGCTTTGGTACCTACAGAAAACCCATGAAACTCTTGGGGCCACATATCTGGACCAGGACTGGCTCTGGTGGCTGTGAATAGGCCGTGACATCCTAGAAAAGAACACAGAAGCCAGAATGGGTGTGATCTCTCCTTCTTCCTCTCCATCCCCTCCTCCCCCTTCTTCTTTTTCTTCGTTTTTATTGATTTTAGAGAGAGAGAGAAAGGGAGAGATCCTCCTCCTACTCTCTCCCTCCTCCTCCCCCTTCTTCTTTTTCTCCATTTTTATTGATTTTAGAGAGAGAGAGGAAGGGAGAGAGAGAGAGAGATAGAAACATCGACAAGAGAAACATCAGCATTTATGGGCTGCCATTTGCATATCCCCTGCCAGGGATTGAGCCCCAAACCCGGGCATGTGCCCAGATAGGAATCAAAGTGGCGACCTCTTGGTGCATGGGTCAAAGTTCAACCGCTGAGCCACCCGGGCCAGGCTTGAGCTCTCTTCTGTGCCAGGTGATGTGCTAAGAGCTTCATGAGGCTCTAGTCATTTCTCAGTAACTGCAACAGCACCACCAGCAGCAACCACACCCTGAGGAATGCACTATTGGTACTTCCACCTTACGAGTGAGGATGCCGAGGCACCGAGGAGATAAGGAACACTCCCAATGTCATTGCTAGGAAATGACGGAGCTCGAACGGGTCACGCTCTTCCGGGGCCGGAGTCATTCACAGCATTCTCACGCTAGGCCCACGCTCCCGGTCCCGGTCCCGGTCCTGGAGCACGCAATCCGCCTGCAGGGATACCTCTGAGCCGCAATGTCATCTCCAGCTGGTTTTCCCAGAGGACTCGGTCGGAGCCTTGAGGGAGTGGAGAGAGCCACCTTGTGGCGAGAGAGGGAATCTGAGAACCTGGTGCCGGTTCTCCATGTGTGGGTTCCACCTGCCAGTCTTGCTATTTCGTGTCTTGAAAAGACTGACATACTCGTTTATTCTCTTTTATGGAAATTTTTCAAAAGCTTAACTTTAAAAAAATATATTTTTATTGATTTCAGAGAGGGGACGGGAGAGGGAAAGAGATAGAAACATCAATGATGAGAATCATTGATCGGCTGCTCCTGCAGGCCACCCACTGGGGATCAAGCTTGCAACCCGGGCATGTGACCCGAACCATGACCTTTTGGTTCATAGGTTGATGCTCAACCTCTGAGCCACGCCGGCTGGGCAAAATTTTAACTTTTTGTTGTGGTATAACTTAGAGCACAACACTTATAACTTAGTGTGCAACTCGATGAATTTATGAATGCAAACGTCCATGAAGCCACTAGGACACAGAGCATTCTAGTCGTCTCTGGTTTCCTTGTGCCTCCTTCCAGTCAGTACCACCCAAGGTTAATCTCTTTCTGATTTTTCTCAAGACGAGTTAGGTTAGCCTGTTTCTGATATTTATATAAAAGGAATTGTATTCCGTTGTCTCTGACTTTTTTACTCAACATTATGTCATGAGATTCAACCATGTTGTTGCATGTAGCAGTACTGATATTTTTCGAGATTGCCATGAAGCATTTCACTTTATGAATATCCCACATTTATTTACCCAAGCCTGTTGTTGATGCACATTTGGGCTGGTTCAGTTTTTAGCTACTATAAATAGAGCTGCCATTAGCATTCTTTTACATAAATATAGGCAATTATTTTTCTTGGGTGTACACCCAGATGTGGAATTAATTGCAAGGCCATTTGGCACACGTATGTTTAGTCTTCGTTGGTACTGCCAAACATTTTTTTCAAAGTCATACTGGTATTTTTAATTCTGTGAGATAATTATTTCGATATTTCTAAAAGACTCAGAAATTTGAGTCATTTGTCTTGAGACACACCCAGAAAATAAAACACTGCATTGAAAGTGTGTCTTGAATAAAGTTTGCAAATTTCTGGCTGCTGCTTTTCTCTCTTTGTAAAGCTGCCAAGGTGACTTGTTTTAATTTGCATTTCCTGGGTTCCTAGGGAGGGAAATTGGACATCTTTTTCAATCTCCTGGCACATTAGCTCATTTATGGGAATGCCATTGTCTGAAGGCCTGGGTCCCACTCCAGAGGCACCCCTCGCAAAGTTCTGCTTCATGGGCCATCATTTATCTGGACCACTGTAGACTGCTGTGCCAGGGCCCTGCCTCTCTCTTCCCTTAAGATAATAATTAAGAAAAATCAAGACCTTCTTTCCTAATTATCCTATCTGGATCTAGCAGCTGAATTTGAACCCTGGACAAGTAAATAGTACCAAGGCCGGGGAGGTGGCAAGGAAGACAATGGTGACCAAAGTCATTGAATCACTATTTACTGAGTACATGTTCTGTCCCAGGCACTGTTCCAGTCACTGGGGCTACAGCAGGGGACAGAACAGACAGAAATCACTGTTCCTGGAGAACTTGTTTCCTAAGGAGGAAGACAAGAAATACTATAAACAAGTATGACATATGATGCGATAGGGACAAAGGAGAGAGAGAAAAAAAAAAGGTGGGGCCCAGCAGGTGTGGCTCGGACGTTGAACGTTGACCTATGAGCTAGGAGGTCACAGGTCGATTCCTGGTCAGGGCACATGCCTGGGTTGCTGGCTAGATCCCCGGTGGGGGGTGTGTAGGAGACAATCAATCAATGATATTTCTCTCTCGTTGATGTTTTTATTTCTCTCTCCCTCTCCCTTTCTCTCTGCAATCAATAAAAATATATATTTTAAAAAAGGTGGGGAAAAGGTGTGCCTGTGTTGGGGAGGATGGCTGTACTTTTCAGGAGGGTGGTCAGAGAAGGCCTCAGTGAGAAGGGGACATCTGTGTAAAGACCTGAAGGAGGTGGCACCATGGAACAGAGGGACCAGCAGGTGCAAAGGTCCTGAGGTGGGAGCATGCTGGTGGGTTGGAACAGGAAGGAGGCCAGTGTGGCTGGAGTAGAGTGACCCATGGGATGTGTCTGAGAAGAGGAGGTCAGAGAAAGGAAGGGGTGGTACAGAGAGTGTAGGCCCTTGTAGGCCCCTGTAAGAAGTTTGACTCTGAGTGAGGGGAGAGCCATTGCAGGGTTCGGAGAAGAGGGTTAAATTTATTTATTCATTTAAAAATATTTTTATTGATTTCTGAGAGGAAGGGAGAGGGAGAGAGAGATAGAAACATCAATAATGAGAATCACTGATTGGCTGCCTCCGGTACCCCACAAGCCTGCAACCCAGGCATGTGCCCTGACTGAGAATCATATTGGGATCTCTTGGTTCCTGGGTCGATGCTCAACCACTGAACCACACTGACCGGGTTATTTATTCATTTTAATTGATTTTAGAAAGAGAGAGAAACATCGATGTGAGAGAAACATCCATCAGTTGCCTTCTGCACAAGCCCTGACCAGGGATTGAACCAACAACCTGGGTATGCGCCCTGACAGGAAACTGAACCCGTCACCTTTTCATGTATGGGACGATGCTCCAACCAACTGAGCCACACCAGTCAGGACTGGACTTATTTTTAAAAAGGATTATCCTGGTTGCTGTGTTGAAAATAGAATGGCAAAGGCTGAGGCATAGAGACCATTGGCTTTTTTAGTAATCAAGGTGGGAAATGGTGGAGTTGGGCCAGCTGGGAAAAGGCAGTGGTGGTAATGAGCAATGGTCAGGTTCTGAAGAAAGTTTGAAGGTCAGATATGCTAATGGATTGGATGTAGGGTAGGAGAGGAAGAGAGGAAGCTCAAGTATGACTCCAATAATGCCATCTGAGTAGACCACTTAAAAAACCCCTTTTATTATGTACAATTGCAAACATACATAAGTAGACACAAATAGTATAGGAAACTCCAGGTAGCTACCAAAAAGCTTCAACAATAATCACCTTAAAGTCAATTTCGTTTCTTCTATGCTCCCATCCATTCTCCATCCCATATTGTGTTGAAGAAAATCTCAGACTTTATTTCATTTAATTTGTATATAGTTTTTCAGCCTGGCCAGGCATGGCTCAGTGGTTGAACATCGACCTATGAACCTGAAGGTCACGGTTTGATTCCCAGTCAGGGCACATGCCCCGGTTGCAGTTGTGTCTCATCTCCAGTGGGGGGCGAGCAGGAGGCAGCCGATCAATGATTCTCTCTCATCATTGATGTTTCTATCTCTCTCTCCCTCTCCCTTCCTCTCTGAAATCAATAAAAATATATTTTTAAAAAAGATAAACTACCCCCTTTTAAAAAATATTTTTAAAAATTGATTTTTAGAGAGAAAGGAAGGGAGAGGAGAGAGAGAAAGAAACATTGATGAAAGGGAAAAACACTGATGGGTGGCCTCCTGCATGTCCCCTACCAGGGATGAAGCCAGCAAGCCAGGCATGTGCCCCGACCGGGAATCGAACCAGTAACCTTTTGATGCATGGGACGATACTCAACCAACTGAGCCACACCGGCTAGGGCTAAACTCCCCCTTTTTAATAAACACTCCACAAAACTATTATTATACCTGTTAATGGTTGACTCACAAAGACCACCAGTGTCTCCGCTGGGCCACCACGGGGAAAATTAAATAAGGCAATCTGGGGTGGGTTTTTCAAAGCAAGGAACTCGTCAGGACTGGGTAAGGATTCTGACACAATACTTTAGGATTGGTGAACACGACAAAATGGGGGTCTTGGAACAAGTCTTGATGTGCAAACTGTTGTCTGATAAGTGAGCTTTTTGCCCAGGTGAGCAATCTGTTATCCTGACAGGAGAGCGGGTTGCCCAGGTAAACAAACTGCCCAGATCAATTGGTTTGCAGGAATTCTCTGGAGCAAATGAGTTCTCTCTCTCTCTCTCTCTCTCTCTCTGTCTCTCTCTCTCTCTTAATCCTCACCAGGGTGCTCTCCCTCTCGGGAGCTTTCCCCCTCCCTCTCCCTGCCAAAGGCTTCCTCACTCCAAAGCTCCAAGGGCCCTTCCTTTACTTCTATAACTTGTTTCCTAAGCCCATTTCTTCTAGGAATTACTTCTTCTACCTCTGTGATTTACCAAACAAATGGTTCTCCCTACAAAAGAAATCCTCACCTGGGGATATTTTTTTCATTGATTTTCAGACAGAGTGGAAGGGAAGGAGAAGAGAGAGAGAGAGAGAGAGAGAGAGAGAGAGAGACATCAACCTGAGAGAGGCACATCGATAGGGATGTGTCCTTGACCGGAAATCCAACCCACCACCTTTGGTCACCCCGCCGGTGCTCTAACCAATGAGCCAAACTGGCCAGGGCAATTAATGAGTTCTTCATTGTTTTATAGATGTTGCCTTCTAGGCAAGACTTTCTTGGAACAAACCATTAAGTCATGTTGAAATACATGGTCTCAGTTCTTATATCTAATAGAATTTAAAATACCTAATATGGTTAAATAGCCAGTCAATGAATGGATTTCCTTACCTGTCTCATACAATTATTTTTCCTGCTTTTTCAAATCAGGATCCAATTGAGGTCCACACATTGCACTTGATTTTGTGTGTTTAAGTCTCTTAAACTATAGCTTTTCTCTCCTTCCCCCCCAAATAATTTTGGACAGAGCCACATCTGGATTTTGCTCTCTGTATCTCCTTGGTGTCATTTAAAATGACCCTTTACCCCATGAATTCCCTTTAACTGGGTCCTTGGAGCTACTGATCTAAGCTACTTAGCTTAAAAAATATGACAGTGGGGCAGTGGAAATATGGCCATATATGACCAATGAGCAATCTGAAAAGGTAATGATGAAAACAACCCTATTTACCTTAGCATCAAAGGAATAAAAAACTTAGGAGTTAACTGAGGAGGAGAAAGATTTGTTCAATGAGAACCACAGAACAGTGCTGAAAGGAAAAGAATGCTCCTGGTGTTCCTTGGCTTGTAGATGCAACACTGCAGTCTCTGCCACCTCCTCAATGGCTTTTTTCCCCGTGTGTCTCTGGGTGTCCTCTCCTTTCCTTATAAGGACACCAGTCACTGGATTTAGGGCCCAGCCTAATTCACTCAATGACCTTAACTTAACTGATTATGTCTACAGAGACTCTATCTATCTATATAAAACCCTAATATGCAAATCAACCGAACTGGCAGAATGACCAGACTCTATGACACTCACTGACCACCAGGGGGCAGAAGCTCAATGCAGGAGCTGTCCCCAGCCTGCAGGCCCTGACTGGTGGTGGCGGTGGGGGGTGGGGCTGGCGAGTGGGCGGCGCCAGGACAAGGCAAGTGAAAGCGGGGGCACCAATCACTCTGCTGGTCACCCCACAAATCGGCCCTGATTGCCAGGCAGGCCTAGGGACCTTACCCATGCAAGAATTTCATGCACCAGGCCTCTACTTTCCAAATAAGATTACATTTTGAGGTTTGGGGTGGACATGAAATTTGGGGGGATACTCTTCAACCCACTCCAGCTACCTTGAGCAAATGTTGCAAATACTGGACTGATGTATTAATCCTTCCAGAATCACAATTTGGACTATTAAAAAAAAATAAAAGAAAGGATGCTTTCCACTGCTAGGAAATGAGATTCCATTATGCAATAACCTTTGATGTTCTTTCATCGGAGAGGAATATGTCTCTTTTCTCTTGCTTCTACCACTCACACTCTTCCTGTCTTCCAAAGCTTGACAGAGTGTTCACATCTGACTTTGATAATGGTCCAGCTCACAGAGTTTTATGGGGTTTGTTTCAAGGACGCAGGGCAAGGCTTGTGGAGAAACATTTCTCTGAGGCCTGACTGGTGTTAGACACAAGAGTGGACATTTAGGAGTATACTTGTTAACCTAAAAGTAAAAGGCCGTGGTGAGAGGCAACAAGCGTTTATTTGAGAGCCAAAAGGACAGCTACCTGGGAAACACTGATTCAGGCAGAAACCCAAATAGTGTTCCGAAGGAGACAAAGAAGGCAGCGTTTACAAAGTTTCAGGCTCTGCATGCTGTCCTCTATTCAATCCTCTTTATGTAAATGAAGGATTCTGGCTAAGTTAGTAAGGACTGGCTGAGTCCAACAGGCAAACAAAGGATGCTGGTTGGGAAAATGGGTAGGCTTTCAAAGTAAGGAAAGCAGATGGTCTGGTTGCCATGGTGGGGAAGAGAAGTTCAAAGTTAATGGAGAAATGTGCCTAGTGGAACACTTAGTGTGAGACTGCTATATTGTAAATGAGAAGACGCCTTAATTAATAAGCCAAATTAATTTGGAGTCTTTTTATTTCACTAGCGCTAGCGGGCCAGAGGAAATATTGCTTTTCAAATTCTGGGGCCCCCAAATAGAAGAAGTCTTTTTTATTTATATATTTTTTAGTTTTTTGTCTTCTAAATTTGGAATTGTTACAGAAGAGCAAAGAAATACCAAGCATGCTTCCTAGAGAAAGGGAGGTACCCCTTTTATTAACACTAGTGGACTCTGGGAATAATTTCCAAATCAGTGAAGTAATACGCAGAGGGATTCACTTTTTATAACCTTCTGGGGTCTTTGTCTTGCAGATATGGTTCCGCCCCCTTTTGTGGGCTTACAGGAAGGCTTACAGGTATTGATGATCTGTCCTGGGGCCAGCCATAACAACCTCCCCCCCCCAGGCCCCCCCTGCAGAGCAGTTCACAGTTTCTATGGCCTGACACGCCTTGCAAGACCAGTTTCTGGTTAGGAGGCAATGACCTAATTATAGGTCATCAAGAATGCACACTGAGCTTATTGGCATGAATTCCAATTGCTAGCCCCCAAAATATCAGGGTTACATTTGAATTAGCCCTTTTTAGCCTTCTCATCCCCCGCCGCCCCGCCCCCTTGTCCCACAAGCTTCTTTTAGCTTTGTGGAGCAACGACCACGGGATGTTATGGTGAACAGGGGTGATGACTGCTCTTAGCTACTTCCGGCTGGAAAAGGGCAATGACAAAGGGGTTAGCAACCCGTTTCTTCCTCTCGGAAGGTTTGTAGGGAGTTCTTCTGGTTTCAGGCAGGCAGAGGTAAGCACTGGTCTCACACGTGTAGAATGTTCCTGCAGGGGGCACCAGAGGTAGGTGGTGTTTTCAGCCTTGGGGTAGAGTTGCATAGTTCATCTGGGAGGTGACCTGTTGGATGTTGGCCCTGGGTATTGCTGAAACAAATAGGAGCAAAATTAGTTAGCTGCACATTGGCCGTGACAGGTCCTATTATTTTTTTTTCCATCCAATACAATTCCTCCCCCCTCCCCCCTACATGCATTTGGTAGCGGAGTCATAACATGCTGCAGGCTGATAAGTATAGCTAACAAATATCTGGCTTGATGGGGCTTTTCCGTAGACTACCCAGTCTAGCATATTTGGGTAGTGAGTTTCTAAGCAAGGATACATGGCAGTGGCCCCTATGGGAGGCAAGTATGTGCTAGCTAATATTATTAGTGGGAGCATGTTATTCCCTCTATTTCTGTTCACTATTTCTATAACAGTGAACCGCTAGGACAAAGAGTAGTATTATGACAATTCCTGCCAGGCAGATGTAGCCAAGGACGGCATGACAAGGTGTAGTCTAACAATTCATGATGAGGAAACAGTAATTTTATGGTGCTTCTGTGTCCTAGCAAGAGCAGACGAGTTCTCCTCCTGGTACTAGCCTCAGGTTCCAGCGGCACTCATAAAAAGACAAAATGAGAATTATTAGAAAGATAAAACCAATGATTATCCAGAATTACCAGAGCATATTGCCTTTAGGAGGAGATAAGAAAGAAAGATTAGTGTTAGGGAGAATTCAGCAGGGTGTTATCTGAATTCT
>NW_005372107.1:706560-714360 GCF_000412655.1 Myotis brandtii
TCTCCAGGTTTATAAGGATGTACAGCTGTTCCTAGAGAGATGGGTAGTTGGTCAGTAACCCACCTGTGGACCTCAAAGACAGTTTTTCCAAGTCCTTGTAGTTGTTTCTGGATTTCTAAGTTCCCTATTTCCCACATTCTCCCTTTGGCTGAAATGAGGGAGGGGGTCTACTGTATAGAACAGCGGTTCTCAACCTGTGGGTCGCGACCCCTTTGGGGGTCGAACAAACCTTTCACAGGCGTTGCCTAAGACCATCAGAAAATACGTATATAGTTACATATTGTTTTTGTGATTAATCACTATGCTTTAATTTTGTTCAATTTGTAACAATGAAATTGGGGGTCACCACAACATGAGGAACTGTATTAAAGGGTCACGGCATTAGGAAGGTTGAGAACCACTGCCCTAGAGGTTTCAGTGACTGACTATTGGAGCAAATACACATTTGGGATCTCTTTATGATAGAGTTTCTGACAAGCAAATGTCCATGTGGATTTGGGCTGGATGTGGAAATCCAAGACAGTGTGGCATAGGGTTTTTAGCAGGTATTCTGGGGCCAAGACCACCCAAGCAAAAGCCCGGCATTTTGCTAATGAGTTGGATGACCTCAGGCAAAGTTACCCCTTTGTGTCTGCATTTTCTCGTGTGTAAATGGAGACCAACACTGTAGTCCCTTAATTATCGGTAGACATGCTTATCAAAACATATAGAACTACAAAGAATATATTTTATTGTATGTACATTTTTTTAAAAAAACCAACCAGGACGTGTACGCGCGCGTGTGTGTGTGGGGGGGGCCTGTAGGCTGTATGTAGGTTCCATTTAATTCCTAAAGCCTTAGCTACTGGTTGTACTATTTCTGCTACAAAGGCTGGGCCATTATCAGATCCTATGGTCAGAGGCATTCCATGCCTTGGAATTATATCCTTCAGCAACACCTTAGTGATTTCTCTCGCCTTTTCTATGTAAGTGGAATATGCCTTGACACAGCCTGAAAAGGTGCAAACAAAGACTATCAGGTATTTATTCCCTCTGGTAGGCCCTATTTCTGTAAAATCTACTTCTAAGTCCTCAAAAGGAGCTTGCCCACAGCGCTGGACTCCTATCGGTCCCACAGGACCCTGTTTAGCATTGTTCTGAGCCCAGAGGAGGCAACGCTGAGAGACTGAGGCACACAAGGAGGGTAGACAGGCAATTAGGTAGTACCTGCCTAACAAAGCTTCTAGGGCAGTCTTCCCTAAATGAGTACGTTCATGCTGCTGAAGGACTACCTTATGGGCTAACTGTTCTGGGACATATATCATCTGGGAGTATCCACCAGCCTTCCTTTGTTCTCTTGCCCCCTTCATGCTGGGGCCATTTCTCTTCCTGAGGAGTGGTATTTTGGTGGTTCAGGTAATTCGGGGGCGAACATGATCCGTGCCTGTGCTGCTTGTTCTTTAGCAGCCAGCTTGGCTGCGGCGTCAGCATGCTGGTTTCCTTCTGACACTGAGTCATTGGAGCATGAGTTAGCCAGTGCTGCCCCCTGGCTTCCATCAGGGTGACAACAGCATGAGGTACTTTTACATTTAAGTTTTGTCGAAGGCAAGCTTATCTGCTTCCTTGACTAATAATGCCATGGCTGAAAGGGCCCTGAGGCACGGGGGCCATCCAGAGGCAACTGGGTCAATCTGTTTGGAAAGATAGGCTACTGATCTTTGCCAGGGTCCAATCTCCTGGGTTAGAACTCCTAGGGCTACCCCGCTGTTGTCGTGAACAAAAAGATTAAAGTCTCACATGTCACATCTGGTAGCCCTAGTGCCGGGCCTCAGTGAGCTTTGCCTTTATGGTGACAAAGGCTTTCTCCTGTTCGGGACCCCAGTCGATGGGTGCCTTCTCTTCTCCTCTTAAAGCTTCATAGAGAGGCTTGACCAGGTCTGGAAACCCTGGGATCCAAATTCGACAGAATCCTGCCGCTCCCAGGAATTCCTGAATCTGCTGCTGGATACTAGGGACTGGGATGGCGCATACTGCCTGCTTCCTTTCAGTCCCTAGCCTTCATTTCCCTTGAAATTGGATATTGGCAGATTTTAACAGGCTGTGCCCCAGGCTTTAACTCGATTAGCACCGGGCTGTGGTCCTTAGCCAGGCCTGGAGGATTCCCTTCTGCCCAGACCAGCTGGAACTCTTTCTCTAATTCAGGTTCTAATGGTGAGGCCTTTACTCTGGGGGGTATAAAGTCTCCATTCTTCCTCCCTTGGCACTGCTAAAGACAGGATCATTGGGGAGGAGGTCTCTTCACCTAGGCGAAGCTGTGCTGAGCCATCTGGAGCAAAAGTGGTTTCTGCTCCCATTTTGGCTAAAAGTACTCTGCCCGTTAGAGGGACCAGGCAATCTGGCAAATACAGAAATTCATGAACCCCCTGGTGGCTGCCTAAGTGACATTGGTGGGGGCGGCAGAAGGGTCTGCAGCTGTGGTCCCTGGTAGCTCCAATAATGGTGACTTCCTGTCCTGAGAGGGGAGCTACTTTCTGAGTAACTACCGAGTGCTCTGCCCCTGCATCAACCATAAAGTTCACAGTCTGGCCTCCAATTTTCATTTTGACCATGGGCTCATGGAGGCCCAGTTGGAAAGAGCCCAGTCTGTCCTAGTCGGAGTCAGCTGTTGCCAGTCCGATGAGGTCTGCCTCAGGTGGCTCTGGCCGATAGCGGCTGGGTTTTTTGGATGGCCTTGCCAGCTTCTTCCGACCTGCTCCTGCTCTGCCTGCCTCTTCACTCCTGCTACTAAACCTTACTCTGTCCCTTCTTACACACGCAGAACCGGACCCAAAGGGGCGAGGTTTGAGCAATTTCTAACCAGCTGTCTATAAGGAAACGGATCCGGGTGACCTGGGTCTGTGAACATTCTGTGAACATTCCTGATCGTGGGGACATCCAACGTGCCCTCTGGTGGCCATCCTAATCCTTTTTTAACTCCCAGGGGACTAGTTTTACTCTGCAGTCCCCAACAAACCCCTTTTTAAAATTCCTTAACATACATTTTAAGACAGTCGAGTTTGAGGAGGAGCTATTACCCATGTTGCAGGGAGGGACCTGGTTGCCTCCTCTTTAAAAAATACCTGAATAAAAGAACTAAGCAAAATAAGGCTTATTTTCTAACTTCATTTGTCCTTGGGTGTGGATAGCAAATGACACTAATCAAATTGACATAAACTATTTAACCTCTGTTTAGGGAGGCAAATGCAAATCATTTACCCCCAAGTGTCCTTGGTTTAGGGAAGACAGGATTTAAGGATTTAGGAAAGATAGGATTTCTGCTCAGGTTCCCTATTCTATTTGTCCCAGCTTACTGGCCTGTCATCCATTCAACTTTCAGTCAACATTTCTCTTTATCTTCCTCCATTACACCAAAGCCATACTTTCCAGTTAGTTAGAACTCTTAGCCTTAATTTTTATGTGACATGTAAACAATTAACATTCCTCAGGTTAGCAACACATTCATATTTTTTTAAGAGACACAAACAGAAATTTCACTTGCTAAACAATTTTAAACAAGCAACAAAGACACATCTACACTAATAAAAGAGAAACATGGTAATTGGCATACGACCGCTACCCTTCCCATTGGCTAATCAGCATATCCCTATGCAAATTAACTGTCAGCCAAGATGGCGGCCGGCAGCCAGGCAGCTGGAAGCGAACATGAGGTTTGCTTGCTTCAGTGACTGCAGACTCCAACATTCCCCACCTGCCTTGCCGGCCTCTGAGCTGGCAGTTTGAAACATTCTAACAAATATAGAAGATAAACAAAACCCCAGAAAGAAGGCCGAGATCTCAGAGCTGGAGTTATACATTGTTTCGATTATAGAACCGAAACAAACCAGATACCTTCTTTCAGCAGCGGAAGCCTCAGAGCTAGAGCCAGAGCTAAAGCTGGCCCAGAATAAAATTAAAAAAAGAGAAAAAAAAGGAGCGGTTGGGAGCTTCAGTCAACAACCGCCAGCCTGAAAGCAGCCCTCAGCCCCTCACCCAGACTGGCCAGGCACCCCAGTGGGGACCCCCACCCTGAAGGGTGTGTGACCAGCTGCAAACAGCCATCATCCCCTCATCCAGGCTGGCCAGGCACCCCAGTGGGGACCCCCACCCTGAAGGGGGTGTGACCAGCTGCAAACAGCCATCATCCCCTCATCCAGGCTGGCCAGGCACCCCAGTGGGGACCCCCACCCTGAAGGGGGTGTGACCAGCTGCAAACAGCCATCATCCCCTCATCCAGGCTGGCCAGGCACCCCAGTGGGGACCCCCACCCTGAAGGGTGTGTGACCAGCTGCAAACAGCCATCATCCCCTCATCCAGGCTGGCCAGGCACCCCAGTGGGGACCCCCACCCTGAAGGGTGTGTGACCAGCTGCAAACAGCCATCATCCCCTCATCCAGGCTGGCCAGGCACCCCAGTGGGGACCCCCACCCTGAAGGGTGTGTGACCAGCTGCAAACAGCCATCATCCCCTCATCCAGGCTGGCCAGGCACCCCAGTGGGGACCCCCACCCTGAAGGGTGTGTGACCAGCTGCAAACAGCCATCATCCCCTCATCCAGGCTGGCCAGGCACCCCAGTGGGGACCCCCACCCTGAAGGGTGTGTGACCAGCTGCAAACAGCCATCATCCCCTCATCCAGGCTGGCCAGGCACCCCAGTGGGGACCCCCACCCTGAAGGGTGTGTGACCAGCTGCAAACAGCCATCATCCCCTCATCCAGGCTGGCCAGGCACCCCAGTGGGGACCCCCACCCTGAAGGGTGTGTGACCAGCTGCAAACAGCCATCATCCCCTCATCCAGGCTGGCCAGGCACCCCAGTGGGGACCCCCACCCTGAAGGGTGTGTGACCAGCTGCAAACAGCCATCATCCCCTCATCCAGGCTGGCCAGGCACCCCAGTGGGGACCCCCACCCTGAAGGGTGTGTGACCAGCTGCAAACAGCCATCATCCCCTCATCCAGGCTGGCCAGGCACCCCAAGACAGGTAACATTCCCCATTAAAACTTTGAATCACCATGGAAACTCGGGAGAGGTTTAGAATGGTTTTTTCTTTTAAAAAACAAAACAGAAACAAACATAAAAACACTTTTACACCGGAGCGCACCACATTTACACCACAGAATACCACCAAATCAGTTTCAATTGTGCAGAGATACAGAACAAGTCCCTGAACAGAGGCAGTAGAAAACTGCCTAGGAAAGCTTCTCTCCTACCTTTTTCAAAGGCAGGCCAGACTCGGACCCTTTTCAAAATTTTCCAAAATGCAATTGACAACAGTGGGTTTACTTTTTCCCAAGCCCATGATGATCGGTGGTGAGAGACAGACAAGGGTGCAGGGAAATTTACTAAAAGCCTGGAGGGTCTCCTTAATGAAAAGATCCTTAATTCAGCACAGGCAGGGGGCAGAGTCCTTAAAATCTCTCTGCCCTGGGGAGCTGTGAGCCCCACCCCTGAAAGTCCCAGTCAGACAAGAAATACCTTTAAATCTACCCCAGAATTCCAAAATTTCAACCTAACACAGCAAAACGGTGAACACCGTCTAGAAGCCATTCCTCCAGATACAGGACAAGTCCCTAATACACAAACATAGACAGAAATCCTCACTAAGTGGGCTGATTCCTCCCGTGACAGAGAGCAAATGTCTCTGAGAAAAATAACTCAACAGCACTCCTTGAGACCCCTGCAGACCATCATGGGTTCAGCTTCCAGCAAATCAAAAGTTTTAACCAGATGAGCAAACAGAAAATCAAAGTAGCTTTTGCTTTCACACAGACCAGTTAATCACAGATAATTATGCCAAGACAGACAAACATCCATACTTACACTCTTTCAGTAGACTAGCCCAGACTAGAGCTGAGCAGATAATGCCCAACTCCCCAGATGGGCATGGGTGCACTCCCGGCACCCACGCCCCAGACCAGAATTCTCGACCAACGTCTTGGTGAGAACCTACCAGAGGAGTTAAGGCTGCGTCCAGCCCCCCTTCTCAGTAGCAAATTGGCTAGTCCCACACACAAACAAACAAAAGAGTGAACCTATAATTCCTTAATCGAATCTGAATTCACTCACCTCCAGAGTCCTGATTCCTGATTTACCTGACGAAGTCCTATGACTTCCCAGGAGGTGATCAAGCTCCCCCTTCCACTCACTTGGAGTGGGCCTGACTGACTGGGGCACCTTACAGATTCTGCCTATAGGTCCAGAGGTGTCCGTCCACTTTCTCCAGATGCTGGCTGGGTCCTGGGCTGAGGTCCGGGAGCACCTGGAGTTCCCCCCAGTTCAATTCTGCTAAAATCAGCAGCACGTGCCTTCCGGAGGCCTGTCCCACGCCCCCGGGCCTCAAACCCCCTCCACTCACCGGAGGCAAGAGCCAAACGTGGTTAGCTTCCCAATTCAGGGAACCATATGTTACAGAAGAGCAAAGGAATACCAAGCATGCTTCCTAGAGAAAGGGAGGGATGCCGTTTATTAACACTAGTGGACTCTGGGAATAATTTCCAAATCAGAGTGAAGTAACATGCAGAGGCTTCACTTTTTATAGCCTTCTGGGGTCTTTGTCTTGCAGATATGGTTCCACCCTCTTTTGTGGGCTGACAGGAAGGCCCTCAGGTGTTGATGATCTTGTTATGGGTTCACTCAGCGAGATAGACCACCAGCTCAGAATTTAAATTTAAGAGCCTTTATTAAGCTGGCCAGCTGACTACAGTTACAGCAGACTACAGTTACATTTTATTATTAAATTCTGTGGAGGCCCAGAGAAAAATGTGTCTTTCAAATTCTGGGCCCCCCAATATGGAGGAAAAAACCTTTATTTATACTTTTTCCAGTCTTTTGTCTCCCAAATTTGGAATGAGACTTCCGGGCCTTCTGAGAAAGAAGGCCTGTGTGCTGGGAAGGGGCCATGAGACCATATCTCAAGGCCTGGCCTGATGTCAGTACCTTCCTATCTATGTGTTCTAGGACAGTGTGCCCCACCTGGCTGAAGCCCCAGATATGCAGCCCAGCACATTCCCCACTGGTTTTATGTACATGAGTCAAATCATTGACTCTTTTGGGTCATTGTTGGGGAGGGAGTTATATTGACCCCTGAGGAATTCTTTGCCAAATAATGTCATTGGGCCTGTTTATAAGATAAGGGCCAGGAGTGATCTCTAGAGGGTCCGAAGAGTCCTGGACTCTCTATTTTGCCTGGGCTGTCTTAAGCCAGGTGTGATGAAGCCACATCAGGATTCCGTCGACTGCAGTGGGAATGGTCCTTTCCAGGTAGGAGTCAGTCCTTGGGTGGCAAATTTCTTTACCCAAACAGAGTCACCAGGTTGGAAGGGATGAACCGGATACAGGCAGAGCATCTTGGATGTGCTTCTGGTCTGCTTTCTGGGTAGACTGTAAAGCCCGAAAGAACTTGAGTAAACTGGTTAGATGAGTAGTTCAGGGTCTGGAAGAGTCACTAGAATTTGTTAAGGCCCCACTGGTTTTAGGGCAGCCTCCTGGGCTGCTTCATCTGCAGCCTAGTTCCCTCTTGCTTCTGGGGAGTCCCCTTGTCTTACATACATAGCTGGCAGTGCCAATTGGCCCATCATTCTTGCTCTGCTCATGTCTGTCTAACTGCCTACTATATTACCTCAAGGATCCTGGCTCTGAATTCTTTCAGGGAAAATGGGCATTGAATTTTCTTCTGTAACTGCTTCGTGCTGAAGAGGGACAGAAGTTTCTCTCAGAGCCAAGAGATCCTTGCTATCTGTCAGAGGGACGATGAGGCCTGGGCACAGAAGGAGGTGGGCTTGTGACC
>NW_005372107.1:714572-722775 GCF_000412655.1 Myotis brandtii
CAGACTCTCACACTTACATTCATACACCAGGCAGTCCGAGTTTTTGACTTCTACCAAATGTTTACTCAGAGTTTAAGCAATCCAACCAATTCCTGACTAATTGCCTAAGGGAGCTCTATGGCTTCCCGGGGGGTGATCAAACTCCCCTTCCACTCACTTGGAGTGGGCCTAATTGATAGGGGGTCAACGAAGATGACTGACCCTGACCCATTTTGACAAAGACAAAGACAACAAAGAACAAAGACAAAACAAACACTAGACAACAAACACCAGACAGACAAACCTGGTGCAGCCTAGAGCCGCACGAACCAGACACCCCGGCCACCGTTGTGGCCGTGGGTCAGGACCAAGAGTACCGCTGCGTCCAGCCCTCCGTATAGGTCCTTCCGTGGGATGTCCCAATTCCAGTTTAACGACCGGTCTTCCTTACCTCTCTCGAGAGTCCAGGTGGCTCGGTTTCCGAATTGAAAGTTTTGGGTGGAGTCTCCTCCAGTTCCCTGGGACCCGGGATGGAGACTGGAGGCCTCCTTGGTAGTCGTTCCCCACAGGGATGTGGGGTATCTCTCTGAGTGCCTGGCGATAAATGGGGGAGAGCCTCCTGCCTTAAATAGGGGGTCCCTCTCACCCCTGCTGGGGATCTCGCTGGGGCCTCCAAATGTTATGGGTTCACTCAGCGAGATAGACCACCAGCTCAGAATTTAAATTTAAGAGCCTTTATTAAGTTGGCCAGCTGACTACAGTTACAGCACCCTGCTGAAGCAGAGGCTGAACTGCAGCCCAGACTACAGGAGTTACATTTTATTATTAAATTCTGTGGAGGCCCAGAGAAAAATGTGTCTTTCAAATTCTGGGCCCCCCAATATGGAGGAAACTCTCTTTATTTATACTTTTTTCAGTCTTTTGTCTCCCAAATTTGGAATGAGACTTCCGGGCCTTCTGAGAAAGAAGGCCTGTGTGCTGGGAAGGGGCCATGAGACCATATCTCAAGGCCTGGCCTGATGTCAGTACCTTCCTATCTATGTGTTCTAGGACAGTGTGCCCCGCCTGGCCGAAGTGCCAGATATGCAGCCCAGTACATTCTGTCCTGGGGCCAGCGATAACTACTTTCCCCCTCCCTGCCCCAGGGCAGTTCATTGTTCACAGTTTCTATGGCCTGACACGCCTTGCAAGACCAGTTTCTGGGAAGGAGGCGATGACCTAAATATAGGTCATCAAGAATGCACACTGAGCTTATTGGCATGAATTCCAATTGCTAGCCCCCAAAATATCAGGGTTACATTTGAATTATCCCTTTTTAGCCTTCTCAGAATGAGACTTCCAGACCTTCTGAGAAAGAGGTCCTGTGTGCTGGGACAGGGCTGTGAGACTGTATCTCAAGGCCTGGCCAGGCACCAGCATTGGCAATTCTGTCTGGGGCATAGTTTATGGACTCTCTGGAATGGGAGTAATCTTATTTTTCCCTATTATTTAAGCAAGCAAACATTTACAGAAGCCAGAAAGCAGGGTTAAAGTTTTAAATAGCAGTTTTTACCCAAGATGGAGGTTACTATGCTTCATTCCCCACTGGTTTTATGTACACGAATCAAACCATTGACTCTTGGTCATTGTCAAGGAGGGAGTTATATTAACCCCTGAGGAGTATAATCTTAATTTTCTGTCGAATAAAGTCAGTAAGCCAGTTCATAAGGGCCCAGATGAGGGCCATGAGTAATCTTTAGAGGGTCCGAAGAGTCATGGACTCTCTACTCTGCCTGGGCTGCCTTAAGCCGGGTGTGATGAAGCCACGTCGGGATTCCTTCGACCTTGACTGCCGTGGGGGTGGTCAAGATGATGGTGTATGGTCCTTTTCAGGTAGGAGTCAGTCCTTGGGTGGCAAATTTTTTTTATCTAAACAGAGGCACCAGGGCGGAAGGGATGGACTGGATCAGAAGTTGGTACAGGCAGAGTGTCTTGGACATGCTTCTGGACTGCTTTCTGGGTGGACTGTAAAGCCTGGGTAGACTTGAGTAAAGATTGATTATGGATTTCAGCTTTTCTAGATTGGGTAGATAGTACTTATTTCTTAGAAGCTTTGCAAGCTTAGTGTGGTTCCGTGTAAGCTGGTGAGGTGGGTAGGTCAGGGTCTGGAAGAATCCTTAGAATCTGAAGAGGCCCCACTGGTTTTAGGACAGCCTCCTGGCCCGCTTCGTCTGCTTCCTTGACAAGTATAGTGGCGGCTGCTACTGCCGGGAGGCAGGCAGGCTACCTAGATGCAACGGGGTCAAGTCTTCTGGACAAGTAGGCTACCGGCCTTTTCTAGGGGCCGAGACTTTGGGGGAGAGCCCCGTTGGCTATGCCCCTTGTCTCATATATGTAGAGGTGGAAAGACTTCGTTACATTTGGTAGTGCCAGTTGGCCCATCGTCCTTGCTCTGCTTATGTCTGTCTAATGGCCTAATATATTACCTCAATGATCCTGGTTTTGAATTCTTTTAGGGAAAATGGATGTCAGTGGGCTCTTCTGGCTACTTCCATGCTGAAGAGGGACGGAGTTTTCTTTTCAGAGCCCAGAGATCCTTGCTGTCTGTCAGAGGGACGATGAGGCCTGGGCACAGAAGGAGGTGCTGGCTTGTGACCTGGCGGAGACAAACTGAATTATAAAATTTAGTATTATTGAGTATTTAGAATAGCAAGAGTTATAACAAATGGTTTGGTGGAAGGGAAAGAAAGCACTTTAGTTATAATTTTTATTGAAATAGAATTTTTCTTTTTAAAATTATTCTTATGTTTATTAAAAGTGCTAAATCAAGACCAATTTATCTGTTGTATTCAATTTGGCCTGATCATTTGCATAAACACAACAAGAATGGTAACTGACTACCATTGCCGGAATTTTATGATTGAATCATAATGTGCCCTGTAGGGCCAGGAAGCCAAGCCATCCAGCTGCCCTCAGGCCTGCCTGCAGTATCTGCTGAGTTAGGTGAATTCCTCATCTGCAGTGACTCTACCCGGGCCCATGCCCTAGGCTTTAAGGCCCATCTCAGTAGCCCTCCTACTCCTTGCAGCCTAGAGTGTGTGGGGGTCCCGCAGGGACGCAGAGGCACCCTTATTGCCCCCCTTCTATTCTGACTAACTGCCAGTGATGGTAGGGCATGGGCCTGATGCTCCAGGGCCATCTATTTTCAGGGCTACCTAGTAGGATACCAGGCTTTCTCCATGGCACTCGTATTGGCTTCAAGTCTTCAGAGTCCAGACAGGGCTCTTTAAAACATGATACTCCAGTCAAAGTTTTTGGTCAATAAAGCCACTATTGGAAACCGGTCTTATTGAATTTATGCAAAAAAATGCATTGCCATGATTTCTTTATTAAGAATTGCCAAATTTAGGAGGAATTGTGTAAGGAGAAAAATATACTGACCTGCTTTAAGATTTTCTGATTTTCCTTGTCAGTCCTTTTTATGGACTTTTCAGAGTAATATTTTTCTAAATGTATTATAACAAAACAGTAACTGTCTTCAAATGGCAAGAAGAAATTTAAAATGTGTCTATATCCATATAGATAGTCATAGCTGTCCCTGTAGTAGGTAGGGTTCCCACTAGTTTACTTGTCCTTAAGCTATATATGGTCTCTGGGAGGGGTGACATGCCCTCTCAGAATGAACTAAGGGAGCTTTATCCCTTCACAGGGTCTTATATGTCACAGGACCTCACAGGGTCTGTAATTCCTGTGACAGAGGGCTGGTACTCACTACTTCCCTGTTCTAAATAGGCCTTCCGCATTTTCCTAAAGTTGAGGTTTGTGCCACCCCTGATATGGGCATGGTCATACAGGCCTGCAAGGCAGTACATAGGCTGCCAACTGTCTTTCAATAGAGACTGAAACCCGATGGGTATTTTTCCGTGACTATTTGGGCATCTGCCCTTTTGGCAACTGCATTCAAATCTGTAAGAGAATTAAAGGTTAATATAACATATTAACATAATGAAGTACAATATGGCTACTTCAGGCAGCCAAATTTTCTGCTACCAAACATGACATATGGTAGGGTTATACAAACATTTCAGGGAGGTAACTAAAGTCTATTTTTTTTACCTTCCCACACAAAGCAAAATTTGTTTTTGTGTCTTTGGAGTTATGTCCATGAAGACACAGGTATCATGTAAGTCCATTACACAGTTTTCTGCAGGCCACTGTCAGCTGCAGTTGAAGTGCTGAAGTTTTAACCCTTTCAGCACAGTTGCAAATAGGAAACTTAACCAGCTTCATCCCCGGCCACTTTTACAGATACCAGGGCCCAGTTGTTTATCTTCTTTTAACCAGCAAGCCAAATGCTTAAGTTTTTTATTATGTGTTGTAAAACACTCATAATTTACTGGGCAGCAATTTGGGTGTCAGGTCGCTGGCCTGTATTATTTAATCAATTTCTTTTTAGTATACTTTTTATTATACATATAATTTTAATAAATTTCATATTTTCAAATTAGTCTTTAAATTTTCTTTTTATGTCTTTTAAAAATGCATAATCATGTCTTAGTCCTTCTATTAAGTATTTCTACTTTAATATTTTTTCTTTCTGTCATACTATCAGCAACTTGTAGTCCTTTTTTTATTCTTTAAAATGTATTAGAATTTTTTATTTTTAGAAACCTTAATTTTTCAATAATTATTAAAAAGTAAACAACCAGCATTTTTTAGATTAACATTTATGAACATATTTTAAATGTACTTTTACTTTCAAGAAAATATACCTTTAACAAAGTTTAAGAGACCTTCCTTCTGTAATAAAACTAAGAGCAGGTAAATGAAAACTTGTTTAGCAGTTAATGTTTCAGTTTGTTTTTTAAAAAAAAGAATTTAGATGTTTACCATTTAACCCAGCAATGCTTCAAAGCCTTTAAGTTAATTAAGAAAATTATTATAGGAACAGGCTTGGATTTAAACTGCTACATTCTTCCTTAGAGATAATATCTAAGGTTACTACTGTAGTTTCTGTTTCTGGCCCTTGGGGCCAGCCCTTCCCTAGGCCACTTGTTCTACAATTGTGAACATAATGCTAGTTTTGTGTTTTTGCCTTTCTTATTTTATGTATATAGATATTCTGAGCTTCCTTTAACAGCTTTTCTGTACTTCTGCAGGTGGGCTGAGACCAAGGGGGGCATCAGCGAAGAGAGTAGGGAGAGAGAGATTTTTATTTATTTACTAGAAGCTTGGTGCACGAAATTCGTGCACTGCGGGGAGGGGGGTCCTCAGCCCGTCCTCTTGCAGTCTGGGAGGCCTTGGTGGATGTCTGACTGCCGCGGAGGTGGGAGAGGCTCCCGCCACTGCCACTGTGCTCGCCAGATGTGAACCTGACTTCTGGCTGAGCGGTGTTCCCTCTGTGAGAGCACACTGACCACCAGGGGGCAGCTCCTAATTGAGCGTCTGCCCCTTGGTGGTCAGTGCGCATCATAGCGACCAGTTGTTCTGCCATTCGGTCGATTTGTATATTAGCCTTTTATTATATAGGATTTTTTTGCTGGCTGCAAGCCACTTTGCTGACAAGGGTCTGGTTCGTTTTTGACTCCTTCTACTGTCCTGCTTTATTTTCTTTAACCCGTTAGGATCTGGATTTTAGGGTCCCTTGAACCAGCAGCAAGCCTTAAGCAAAGGCTCCCCTTTTCCAGACAGCCATAGCTGACCCCCAAATCACTCCCCCTCTTTCTTCCCACCAGGAAAGGCTCTTGCCTCTGCCTCTATCCAGGGATGGTGGCGGGGCAGGGACTAGGGACCCCCATGCAGGCCAGAGAAATGCGCCCTGCAATTAGACCCTGGCTTCTCCAAAAAGCCCCCTGTCTGTCTACCCGCTCTCCTCCTTAGGCAACCTGGTGGTCCCCCGCTCCCGGGAGGTCACCATATTGGTGCCGAATTTAGTGCGGACATTCGCACTACAGCCCAGAACTTCTGGGCTCAAGTGATCCTCCAGCCTCAGCCTCCCGAGTAGGCCACTGCTCCCAGCCTTCGTCTCCAGGCGGCAGGACTCGGCTTCTTTTTTTCCTTAGTTTTTTATTTTCCCCCCTCTCCCCTTCTCCTGGTAGGAAGAGATAAGAGCCAGAAATTAACAGTCTAGCAATAAATTAGCCCTTTGTTTAAACTTCTCTTTGACATTTTTATGACTTTACACTTTTTTGCAAATAGTTAACTTTAGAACTTACTTTTTTCTCTCTTTTCCTTCTAAGTAGTAAACTTGCCTGGGTTTTAATCTTTACAAATTTTATACCTTTAAATTAACCTTAGAATTTTAAATCTAGCCCAACACAGCAAAATCATAAATCAGGGAAGAGCAAATTAAAGTCTCTACTTTACAGATAGAAACCTCCTAGCTAAGAGTTCTTTGGCGAGCTAATACTTTAAAAAGAAAGAGAAGGATGGTTAATGTCCTCCTGCAATCTCCCTTACAGTCCAGTCCTACTGGGCTTCCCCCACAAAGCAGGGCTGGTTTGCCCCAAACAAATTAAACAAAGAGACAAAGACATCAACAAATACTCCTACGTTTTTAGCCAGACATCTCTCACAGTTAACAAAAGCACACAAAAGCACAGGACAATACAAAGCAGCTTTTAGACTTATATTTACATACCAGTCAGTCCAAGCCACCTCCCCTGCCCCCAAAGGCAGGCTTGAACGCGGACTGCACTTCAGCAGACATATGCTTGGAAGTTAAACAGTTAGTCAGATTCCTGCCCAACTCCCCTAACAAAAATGGACTTGGAGGCCTAACAGAAACAGACGTGGGGGCCCCCCTGAACCCATGCCCCAAGAACAGGTTCTAGACCAACGTCTTGGTGAGAACCTAGTGGAGAAGTTACAACTGTGACTGCATCCAGTCCTTCTTCTCAGTAGCAAAATGACTGGTCACATAAACAAGCAAACAGGAAGATGAACTCAAATTTACTTAATCAGATTTACTCACCTCTGGAGGTTTATTGTTGTTGTTGTTGTTTTTTTTTGACTCCGAAAGAATGCAGGGGCATGTCAGGCATCCTCCGTTTGGCTGCCAGAACCACTAAGGAGTGTCTCCCGGGCCCTGGAAGCTTTCCAGGGGGTGCATCCCCTGGGGACCTTCTCGGGGCCGGCAGCCAGGCCTGGAGAGGCTGTCGGCCTTCGGCGTCTGAGACAGAGTGCTGGTAAGCACTATTCCAGACGAGCCCCCAAATGTTATATTGTAAATCAGAAGACGCCTTAATCAATAAGCCAAATTAATTTGGAGTCTTTTTATTTCGCTAGTGCTAGCAGGCCCAGAGGAAATATTGCTTCTCAAATTCTGAGGCCCCAAATAGAGGATGTCTTTTCTATTTATATCTTTTTCAGTTCTTTGTCTTCTAAATTTCAATGAGACTTCCAGACCTTCTGAGAAAAAGGCCCTGTATGCTGGGACAGGGCCGTGAGACCATATCTCAGGGCCTGGCCTGGCGCCAGCACTGACAATTCTGTCTGGGGCAGGGGTCCTCAAACTTTTTAAACAGGGGGCCAGTTCACTGTCCCTCAGACCGTTGGAGGGCCGGACTATAGTTTTAAAAAAAACTATGAACAAATTCCTGTGCACACTGCACATATCTTATTTTGAAGTAAAAAAACAAAATGGGAACAAATACCATATTTGTATTTGCATGTGGCCCGCAGGCCGTAGTTTGAGGACCCGTGGTCTGGGGCATAGTTATGGCCTCTCTGGAATGAGAGTAGTCTTATTTTTCCCTATTGTTTAAGCAAGCAAACGTTTACAGAAGCCAGAATAGCAGGGTTAAAATTTTAAACAGCAGTTTTTACCCAAGATGGAGGTTACTACGCTTCAAGACAAACTTCTTCCTGACTTCCTGGCTTCATTTCAGTTCTGACATAAATGAGTCCACCTTGGCAATCTCCATTCACATACTGTTGAGTGCTAGGTGATGAGTGATAGATACTCCCATGTGATCTTAATTGTGTGTGTGTGTGTGTGTGTGTGTGATGTTTGGGACACTAAAATGTGCCCTCTTGCCCTGGCTGGTTTGGCTCAGTGGACAGAAAGTCAGCATGTGGAATGAAGTGTCCTGGGTTCGATTCTAGCCAAGGACACATGCCTGGGTTGTGGGCTTGATCCCCAATAGGGGGCATGTAGGAGGCAGCCGATCAATGATTCTCTCTCATCATTGAGGTTTCTCTCTTTCTCTTTCCCCCTCCCTTCCTCTTTGAAATCAATAAAAAT
>NW_005372107.1:724065-726672 GCF_000412655.1 Myotis brandtii
GGGTCTGGAGCTCAGAGTCTGAGACTCCCTCCTGATTGAAAACGACAACCGCGCCCTCAGCCACCAGCCCGCTTTGCGCGCGCACCTCGGTACCTTTAAATTTTCCACACTGCGCCTCCTCTGAGCCTCGGTGTGCTGATGTCTTTCCTTCTAGTTGAAGAGTCTCTCCTCAGCCAGCCTTCCTGTGGTTCTGGGTGATGTCCGTTCCGTCTTTTAGTTGTATTTTTGAAGTGGTTGTTCGCGGCAGCAGTCTCCGGTGTTTACCTATGCCGCCATCTTGGTGGAGCCCCTCCTTGAGTTTTTCAATTATGTGATAAATTAAAGAAGCTAAATAGCCCAGCCAGTGTGACTCAGTTGGTTGAGCTTTGGTTCATGCACCAGGAGGTCACTGGTCAACTCCAGTCAGGGTGCATGCCTGGGTTGTGGGCTTGATCCCCAGGGCAAGCTGCAAGCAGCTGATCTCATTGATGTTTCTATATCCCCCCCCCCTCTTCCTTCCTCTCTTTGAAATCAATAAAAACATATCTAGAAAAAAAAAGCTAAATAGACATAACCAAATGTGGTGCATGGACCTAGACTGCCTTTGAGTTAAAAGAAGAAAAAAGGTTCAAAAGACATTTGCCCAACAATTGGGGATGTTTCAATAAGAATAGATATTCAAGCCTGGTGGTGTGGCTCAATGTTTGAGCATCAACCTATGAACCAGGAAATCAATGTTTGATCAGATCAGGGTACATGCCCAGGGTTTTGGGCTCAATCCCCACTAGGGATCACTGATGTTTCTCTCCCTTTCTGAAATCAATAAAAATATATGAAAAAGGAATAGTTACTCAATATTATGCAAATGTTAACTTTTTGTTATTTTAATTTGATGGTTATAATTTTGCCTTCTCTTGCCATTTTATATTTTGCAATGCTTATTTTTAAAAATGTTTTTATTGATTTCAGAGAAAGGATGGGAGAGGGAAAGAGATAGAAACATCAATGATGAGAGAGAATCATCAATCGGCTGCCTCCTTCACACCTCCACTTGGGATTGAGCCCGCAACCCAGGCATGTGTCATGACTGGGAATCCTCCTGGTTCATGGGTTGATGTTAAACCACTAAGCCACACTGGCCGGGCTGCAATGCTTATTGAAAATGGTTTCTATTACCAAGGGCAGAACACTAATTGTCAAGTGTTAACCTTAAAAATAAAACAGCTAGTTATTTTGTTATATTGAAATTCAGCGAGACGCCACAGCCAGAGGGTCGAATTTTGGAGCTTTTTATTTCAAAGCTGATGTGCCGGAACCACAAAGGGCTTTTTGCCATTCCAAACCTCGCGGTCCTGAAATGAAATTAGGGGTACGCTTATAAAGGCAAAAAGAGGAAAAAAAAAAACAACAACTCTAGGATTGGTGCCATGAGATTCTATTTCAAGGCCTGGCCTGGCGCCAGCCCTGACAACTCCATCTGAGAGTATTTTAGTTTATGGCCTTTTCAATATGGTTAAGCAAACAGGTCCTGCAAGATAGAAGATTTAAGAGGGAACAGTGATTAGACTATAAACTGATAAGAACGTACACCAGATTCCTGTCACAGGCTCAGATTTCCCCTTTTATTTTCCCATTATTCAAGCAAGCATATTTACAGAAGCTAGAAATAGCATAGTTACTTATCTGGTTTAGTTATATCCTGGATTTAATGGACCATTAAATGGACCATCTGTGCCTGAAAGGCTGTTCTAACAAAATTTATGGGAATAAAATGGAATGCCTATGGTTCAGATAGAGGGCAAGAGGACGGAACAGAGTCAGTTCTTTCAAGGTCCATTCTTCAATTTTACTGTAAAAATAGGTTTGGGAATAGCAGAGAATTTAAACAGGGGACAAGCAAACTATTGCAAAACCATAGGCGAGTCCAGCAAGCAAAAGAGAGGAATGCTACTCTATAGAGAAAAAGGAGGAAGTGGGGAGGGGTTGTTTTGAAAGAAAGTCCATTGGAAGAAAGCAAGAGTTAAGGGTGGTGATGCTTTCTCATCGGCTGAGATGCTGGGCAAGGGAGGAAATCTTCCTTTCTCTTGCTGGAGGAGTAAAACAGTATATACTGTTGTAGAAGACCAAAGAAATACCAAGCACGCTTCCTAGAGAAAGGGAGGGACCCCATTTATTAACACTAGTGGACTCCAGGAATAATTTCTTAAACAGAGTGAAGAAACACACAGAGGGATTCACTTTTTATAACCTTCTGGGGTCTTTCATACTGTTGTAGAAGACCAAAGAAATACCAAGCACTCTTCCTAGAGAAAGGGAAGGACCCCATTTATTAACACTAGTGGACTCCAGGAATAATTTCTTAAACAGAGTGAAGAAACACACAGAGGGATTCACTTTTTATAACCTTCTGGGGTCTTTGTCTTGCAGATATGGTTCCGCCCCCTTTTGTGGGCTGACAGGAAGGCCCCCAGGTGTTGAGGTCCCCAGGCCATATCTGATGTTCTGCCTGGGGCCAACGATAATGACCTCCCCCCCGCCCCCCAGGGCAGTGCATTGTTCACAGTTTTTAAGGCCTGACACACCTTGCAAGACCAGCTTCCTCCTTACCCCCCCCCCCCCCTTTTCCCC
>NW_005372107.1:727014-729011 GCF_000412655.1 Myotis brandtii
CTGATAAGTATAGCTAACAAAAATCTGGCTCAATTGGGTTTTATCATGGACTACCTGGTCTAGCATATTTGGGTAGTGAGTTTCTAAGCAAGGAGCAAAGGATGGCATGACAAGGTGTAATCCAACAATTTATGATAAGGCCTTTATTTCCTTGCTGTGTGGGGAGCAGTGATTTTATGGTGCGTCTGTGTCCCAGCAAGAGCAAACGAGTTCTCTTGGTACTAGTCTTGGATTCCGCTGGCACTCATAAAAAGACAAAATAAGAATTATTAGATAAAACCAGTGATTATCCAGAAATACTAGAGCATGTTACGTTAGGAGGAGATAAGAAAGAAAGCTTAGTGTTAGGGAGAATTCAGCAGGGTGTTATCTGAATTCTTTGGAGCAGGTTGCTAGGCCAGGTCTGCTGTCTTCTTGAGGGTGATCCGCAGGGGGTGTTACTGGTCAGAGGTCACCTTCCACTCAGGCTGGATGTCACGCAGTTGGTGGGCTGCCTTCACCCGGGAGTGGTGGATCCAGGTGTTTAGTCCTGCAACCTTAAGAGCTGTGGGGGTGATTAATATGACTGGATAGGGTCCCTTCCAGGTAGGCTTGAGGGGCTCCTTTTTCCAATCCTTTACCCAAACCTGGTCTCCAGGTTTATAAGGATGTACAGCTGTTCCTAGAGAGATGGGTAGTTGGTCAGTAACCCACCTGTGGACCTCAAAGACAGTTTTTCCAAGTCCTTGTAGTTTCTGGATTTCTAAGTTCCCTATTTACCCCAAATCTCCCTTTGGCCAAATTAATGAGGGGGTCTACCGTATAGAATTTCAAAGGGACAGAAACCTACCCTGGCCCTTGGGGCACAGCGTACCTGCAGGAGTACAAGAGGCAAGATATCTGTCCAGGGTAAGTTTGTCTCTTGGCATAGCTTAGTCATAGCCTGCTTTAGAGTCCGGTTCATGTGCTCCACTTTCCCTGAACTCTGAGGCCTGTAAGCAGTATGTAGATTCCATTTAATTCCTAAAGCCTTGGCTACCTGTTGTACTATTTCTGCTACAAAGGCTGGGCCATTATCAGACCCCATGGTCAGAGGCATTCCATACTGTGGAATTATGTCCTTCAGCAATGCCTTAGTGACTTCTCTCACCTTTTCAGTGCGAGTGGGATATGCCTCGACCCAACATGAAAAGGTGCAAACAAAGAGTAGCAGGTATTTATTCCTTCTGCTAGGCCCTATTTCTGTAAAATCTACTTCTAAGTCCTCAAAGGGAGCTTGCCCACAGTGCTGAACTCCTATCGGTCCCACAGGACCCTGGTTAGCATTGTTCTGAGCACAGAGGAGGCAACACTGAGAGACTGAGGCACACAAGGAGGGTAGATGGACAATTAGATAGTACCTGCCTAACAAAGCTTCCAGGGAAGTCTTCCCTAAATGCTGCTGAAGGACTACCTTATGGGCTAACTGTTCTGGGACATAGACCCTATGATTTGGGAGTATCCACCAGCCTTCCTTTGTTCCCTTGTCCCCTTCTTGCTGGGTCCATTTCTCTTCCTGAGGAGTGTATTTTGGAGGTTCAGGTAATTCAGGGGCCAACATGATCCGTGCCGGGGCTGTTTGTTCTTTAGCAGCCAGCTTGGCTACGGCGTCAGCAAGCTGGTTTCCTTCTGACACTGAGTCATTCGAGCATGAGTCAGCCAGTGCTGCTCCCTTGCTTCCATCAGGGTGACAACAGCATGAGGTACTTTTACATTTAAGTTTTGTCCTAAGGCAAGCTTATCCGCTTCCTTGACTAATAATGCTGTGGCTGCTAGGGCCCTGAGGCACGGGGGCCACCTGTAGGCAACTGGGTCAATCCGCTTGGAGAGATAGGCTACTGGTCTTTGCCAGGGTCCAAACTCCTGGATTAGAACTCCTAGGGCTAGCCTGCTGTTCTCGTGAACAAAAAGATTAAAGTCTCGCATCACATCTGGTAGCCCTAGTGCCAGGGCCTCAGTGAGCTTTGCCTTTATGGTGA
>NW_005372107.1:730735-732783 GCF_000412655.1 Myotis brandtii
CTGACCCCCGATTTTCATTTCGACCATGGGCTCATGGGGGCCCAGTTGGAAAGAGCCCAGTCTGTCCTAGTCGGAGTCAGCTGTTGCCAGTCCGATGAGGTCTGCCTCAGGCATCTCTGGCCGATAGCGACTGGGTGGTTTGGATGGCCTTGCCTGCTTCTTCTGGAGGCTCAGGCATCCATTCTTTCAGTGTCCTACTTCTTTACAGTAGGCACACTGGTCCCATTTAAGATCCGTCCTTCCTTTTCCTGACTTGGCTCCTTGCTGTCTCCCTTTCCTTTTCTGGGAGCTAGCTTCTATAACAGCCACAGCAATCAGAGTTGCTTTCCTTCTTAGTTTCTCCTCAGCCTCCTTTTTAGCTGCATTGTCCTGATTAATGAAAACCTTGCTATTTCTAATAGCTTGGTTGCATTCTTTCCCGCAAATCCTTCAAGCTTCTGTAGCTTTCTCCTTATGTCTGGCTGAGCCTGACTAACGAAGACTGCATTGACCATAGTTTGATTCTCTGAGGCCTCTGAGTCAAAGGGAGTGTAAACTCTATATGCTTCACAGTGTCTCTCATAACAGGCTGCTGGACTTTCATCAGGCCTCTGGAAAACCTCAGAGGTCTTGGCCATATTAGTGGGCTTCTTGGCCCCAGCCCAGAACCCCTGGAGGAAGGCCAGCCAATATCTCTCTAACCTGGCCCTCCCATCCTCCGAATTCGGGTCCTATCTGGGTTGCACATCTGGGAGCCTCCCTGGCCTATCTGTCTGTGTCTAATGTCCCTGGCAGGGCCTGGGTGTGGAGCCATTATAACAATAATAAGCTTCTGTTATTATTCTCATGCACTCCTCAGTGTTAATGAGCATGAGAAGGAGTTGCTTGCAGTGGACCCATGTGGGCTTCTGGGTCTGAAAGATTGGCTTGAGTGTTTTCAGAATAAGTGGGAGTGTGATGCTTCCAATTTAAGATATCGGTCATAGTGAAAGGCTGGTAGTAAAAGACCGATCTCCCCTCTCGTGGGGTCCTGTTTTCTCCAATTATATGAGGACCCTGTATTTCTCGAAAAGGCATCTGGAAAGCCAGGAGTAGTTTGGGTCCCCGATCAGCTGAGCGCAAACATCGCCCAACTGGCTCTGGAGAGTCCAGTTGTGGGGGAGACGGAAGGAGGTGGTGTATCTAAGCTTCCCTGGCTAGGCAAAGGGCCACTGGGTACTGCTTGAGGCACATATGTAGGTGGTAGAACTGGCAGGGCTTCCTCAGGGGGTTCCTGCAGAATAGGAGGCCTATTCCCCTTCTGAGGGTCCTGCCCTTTTTTCTTATATACACAAAACCAGATCCAAAGCAGCTTAAGCTCTGCTACTTCTAGCCACTGGTCAATATAAGGGAACTGGTCGAGATGACCTGGGTCTCCTGTGATAATTCTGTGAACATTCCTGATCGTGGGAACATCCAATGTGCCCTCTGGTGGCCATCCTAATCCTTTTTAACTCCCAGGGGACTAGTTTTACTCAGTAGTTCCCAAAACCCCTTTTAATTCCTTAACATACATTCTAAGAAAGTCGAGTTTGAGGAGGAGCTATTACCCATGTTGCAGGGTTGCCTCCTCTTTACAAAATACCTGAATAAGAGAACTAATCAAAATAAGGCTTATTTTCTAACTTCATTTGTTCTTGAGTGTGGACAGCAAATGATATTAATCAGATTTCTATCAGTATCCCTGATTTATTGACATAAACTATTTAACCTCTGTTTAGGGAGGCAAATGCAAATCATTTACTCCCAAGTGTCCTTGGTTTAGGGAAGACAGGATTTAAGGATTTAGGGAAGACAGGATTTCTGCTCAGTTTCCCTATTCCACTTGTCCCAGCTTACTGGCCTTTCATCCATTCAACTTTCTTTCAACATTTTTCTTTACCTTCCTCCATTACACCAAAGCTGTACTTTCCAGTTAGTTAGAACTCTTAGCCTTAATTTTTAGGTGACATGTAAATAATGAACATTCCTCAGATTAGCAATACATTCATATTTTTTAAGAGACACAAACAGAAATTTCACTAGCTAAA
>NW_005372107.1:735901-743847 GCF_000412655.1 Myotis brandtii
GGTGAATGAATTGTACAACCATTACTCTGAATTCTTTTTCTGTCATGTTGCATGCTTCAATTTCACTAATTTCCTTTCTTGGCGACTCCTCATTTTCCTTCCTGTGGGGATTGTGTCATCTCCCTATTCTGACTATCTCCAGAAGGTTCAAACGTCAAGTTGCATGGGTCTGGGCCATGTGCAGTGGGAGCTTCACACCACCCTAGTGTCACTGAAGATCTCGACATTAAGATGTGTGGTTGTCGTGGGTTGGTGGGAACCAGGCTCGCTCAGAGTCAGCGTTACCAGCGCTCAGTGTGGCCTTTTGTGCGCACTTAGAATCAGGGACCCTGCCTGCACCGTGCTGAAACAGAGACCCCCCCTGGTGTGTGTTGCAAATCAGAGCCCCCTAGCATGTGCTAGGAGACAAAGTTTCCCAAGAATACAGTATCAGAGTCTCTGTTGCTTAGCGTTGCCTCACATTGAGAATCAGGGTCCCTGTGTGCGCATGCACCAAGAATTGGAGTCACTGGCTCTTAGTGTGAATGCACTGGGAATCAGGGATCCCAGGAGCAGGTGATAAGAAACAGAGTCAAGTCACTGGTGCTTAGTGCTGCCTCCTGCCCGGAGAATGGGGGTTCCGGAGCCCATGCTGTGGGGAGCAAGTTCCCAGTGTTTGTGCGTTCCCAGGCTAAAATTCCTGTAGCCCGTGCTACAGGGAACAAGTTTCCAGTGTTTGCGCATTCCCAGGCTAAAATTCCTGTAGCAGCTTTGAGGCCTGAGCGAGGGGTGGGTCTATTAGTTACTATGATGCTGCCTGGAAGCCTGCGGGGAGGGACTCTGTTACTCACAGAAATCTGCCGCTGGGATGTCTGGCTTCTTGGTGTCTGTGGGTCTGTAGCTGTGGTCGCAGGTCTCTGTCCCCAGTGGCTGCAGGGTCCTGGTTTGCATCTGAGACCAGACTGGGTGGTGCTGAGGCCAGGATCCTAGCCTCAAGAAGCTCTGTTTCTCAAGATTACATGGTCTCTGTGCCTGCGCTGGCTGCCCAGGAGTGTCCGCGCTTGGAGTGGGGCTCCGCCGTCTAAGACTGCCCGGTTTGGCAGCCCCTTAGAAGACCTGCAGAATCTAACTATTTCTAGCTCATACACACACACACCACACATATCCACACACTCCTCTATCACTCCCTCGCTCTCTCACACTCTCTCCCTCCCTACCTTCCTGCTGGTCGCCATCTTCCCCAAATACGTGTCAATTGTGCAGAGATACAGAACAAATCCTTGAACAGAGGTAGTAGAAAACTGCCTAGGAACGCTTCTCTCCTACATTTTTCAAAGGCAGGCCAGACTTGGACCCTTTTAAAAGCCACAAATATCTTTAAATCTATCCCAGAATTCCAAAATTTCAACCTAACACAGCAAAATCACAGAGCAAACTAAAGTCCCTAGTACACAAACATAGACAGAAATTTTTACTAAGTGGGCTGATTCCTCCCATGATAGAGAGCAAATGTCTCTGAGAAAACTAACTCAACAATGCTGCTTGCAACTTTTGCAGACCATCACAGGTTCAGCCTTCAGCAAATCAAACATTTTAACCAGATGAGCAAACAGAAAATCAAAGTAGCTTTTGCTTTCACACAGACCAGTTAATCAGCAGATAATTATGCCAGGAAAGACAAACATCTGTACTCACACTCTTTCAGACTAGCCCAGACTGGAGCTGAGCAGATAATGCCCAACTCCCCAGATGGGCATGGGGCACTCCCAGCACCCATGCCTCAGACCAGAATTCTCGACCGATGTATCGGTGAGAACCTACCGGAGGCGTTAAGGCTGCATCCAGCCCCCATTCTCAGTAGCAAATTGGCTAGTCCCACACACAAACAAACAAACAAATAAGAGTGAACCCATAATTCCTTAATAGAATCTGAATTCACTCACCTCCGGAGTCCTGATTCCTGATATACCTGTCGAAGTCCTATGACTTCTGGGGAAGTGAACAAGCTCCCCCTTCCACTCACTTGGAGTGGGCCTGACTGACTGGGGCTCCTACCTTACAGATTCTGTTGACAGGTCCAGAGGTGTTTTTCCACTTTCTCCAGATGCCGGCCGGGTCCTGGGCTGAGGTCCGGGAGCACCTGGAGTTCCCCCCAGTTCAATCCTGCTAAAATCAGCAGCACGCGCCTTCCAGAGGCCTGTCCTGCGCCCCTGAGCCCCAAACCCCTTCCACTCACTGGAGGCAAGAGCCAAATGCTGTTAGCTTCCCGGTTCAGGGAACCATATGTTGCAGAAAACCAAGAAATACCAAGCAGGCTTCCTAGAGAAAGGGAGGGACCCTGTTTATTTTTTTAAAATATATTTTATTGATTTTTTACAGAGAGGAAGAGAGAGGGATAGAGAGTTAGAAACATCAATCAGCTGCCTCCTGCACACCTCCCACTGGGGATGTGCCCGCAACCAAGGTACATGCCCTTGACCGGAATTGAACCTGGGACCTATCAGTCTGTAGGCCGACTCTCTATCCACTGAGCCAAACCGGTTAGGGTGGGACCCCATTTATTAACACAAGTGGACTCCGGGAATAATTTCCAAATCAGAGTGAAGAAACGTGCAGAGGGCTTCACTTTTAATAACCTTCTGGGGTCTTTGTCTTGCAGATATGGCTCCACCCTCTTTTGTGGGCTGACAGGAAGGCCCTCAGGTGTTGATGATCTTGTTATGGGTTCACTCAGCGAGATAGACCACCAACTCAGAATTTAAATTTAAGAGCCTTTATTAAGCTGGCCAGCTGACTACAGTTACAGCACCCTGCCAAAGCAGAGGCTGAACTGCAGCCCAGACAGTGCATTGTTCAGTTTTTATGGCCTGACATGCCTTATAAGACCAATTTCCTCCTCAATACTTATGTTTCTGAAACCTGACAACCAATGGGTCTAGGCTGCTGGTCACTACTTGAGTCAATTAAGCAGACAGGGTTGAATCATATGTGAGCATTTATTCAATAATGCTGGCAGTGTGGGGAGAAGAGCAGGTCATCCATGAAAATCTGCTTTGTAACCCCCTAAACACCAGCTGCTTATATGGGTAAGACAAAGACTACATGGGGAAGTTGGCAAAAGGGAAAAAAATAGGTATAATGGTTACAGACTCCAGGCACTGTAGACTGGGGTGGGACTCCATTGTTTGGGCAATCTTTCCATGATAATAGGACCACATTCCAAGGTTGACTGCAAGGTCCAAGGTTGACTCCCAGGTATGGGGGTGGGGAAATGGGTGTACAACTTCCAGCCAAGTTAGAATGTGCCTTCTTTAATCAGAACAAAACAATCATGGTTAACAGAGCATAATTAATATTTCTTATAACTAATAGTCCTCAATATTCTATTTCTGCCCCTAACACAGATTCATCACTTGCAACCAATGTTTCAATCCAGTGCAGGATGTTGCTAATGGGGGAAGCTATGCATGTGTTACCTTCCCCTTAATTAAAAAAAAAAAAATCCCCTCCCGAGGGTATGTTTTTTATTGATTTTAGAGAGAGAGAGGCAGAGGGAGAGAGAAAGGGAGAGAGTGAAAGGAAGAGAGGGAGGAAGAGAGAAACAGAGATGTGTGAGAGAAACATTGATCGGTTGCCTCCCCCACGTGCCCCGCACAAGGATCAAACCCCCAACCTGGGTTCCTGACTAGGAATCAAACCTACCACCTTTCAGTGCACAGGATGATGCTTCCACCAACTGAGCTGCAGCAGCCAGGGCTAGAGCAGAGGTCTGATGGGAGTGATCAGTCACCATTTCTCAGGTGAGCACGTGTGAAACCATACAGCCCCTGATGGTATGGAACAGTGACCGATGCCCTCTAGGCCTCAGAATTGGGGTTGGGGTGAGAACTGTCCCTCACACACTGTTTAGTAATAGAAAAGAAAAGCCTTGAGAATTTAAAGGTTTGTGCTTTTAGAATTTGTAAAATGACTCCAGTACCTATAAGAATGGTCTTCATTGCCTTCCCTGCACCCCAAAATACAGCACACATCCATTTGTTCATTAGGGTTGTCAACCAAAGGTTGCTGCTGCCAGTTTAACTCCAACAGGAGTTCCCAGTTTGGGGTGCAGTGGGGTGAGGGGAGACTTGATTCAGTGTAAACAGCTCAATTGTGATACAGCTCAATGGTGAAACAGCTTAGCTGTGAGATGGCTCATTTCAAAGTGACCCAGGCGAAGCCGGTGAGGTGGCTTGGCTCTGGTGTTACAGCTCTAGCCGAGGAGACAGTCTTTATGAAAATCCAAAGTGCACTCTGTTGAGGTAAAGTTGGCTTATTTAGAGAAGAGTGCCTGCCTGTGGTCTGTGATTGGTCCATTTCTATGCAAATGAAGACTGACAGTTTGATTGGTCCAAACAGCACTATCCTGGTTGTTTGGAATGGAGCTGCTCTGATTGGTCAGGGAAGATGCAAATGAATTATACCTGTGCAGCTCCTATTGATTGGGATGCACAGGTATCATTGGTGCATTTATACACCTAGGAGCTGCTTTTTTTTTTTTAAACAAATATTTAAAATTGATTTTTGGAGAGCCAGGAAGGGAAAGGGAGAGAGAGAGAGAAACATCCATGTGGGAGAGCAATATTGATGGGCTGCCTCCTGCACACCTCCTATGGGGATTGAACCTGAAACCTTGGCATGTGCCCTGACCAGGAATTGAACCAGCTACTTTTCAGTGCATGGGACAATGCCCAACCAACTGAGCCACACTGGCCAGGGCTGGGACCTTCTTTATAAGGGTTAGTTCAGGTGTAAGGAACACAGTGCAGGAGGCAGGCAGCTCAGTGCAGCTTTACCCAGAAGCGCAGAGGGGATGAGAGACTCCTGTTTAGCAACAACTATTAAAATCTTTATAAATTTGAGTCTAATGAGCCATTAGGAGTCTTTCTTAGTAGGTATTTTCTTTCTCAGGGTCGACAGGTGTAAATTTTCCTACTTCTGATCCCTGAATACCCACATAGCAATCCAGCATTCTTTGCTCTCCAAGAGCTCAGAGCCAGTTAGCAAAAACCACTCTGGCCAGTGTGGCTCAGTGATTGAGCATCGACCTATGAACCAGGAAGTCATGGTTCGATTCCTAGTCAGGGCACATGCCTGGGTTCCAGGCTCGATCCCCAGTAGCGGGCATCCAGGAGGCAGCTGATCCATGTTTCTTTCTCATCAATGTTTCTATCTCTCTCTCCCTTCTCCCTCTCCCTTCCTCTCTCTCTAAAAATCAATGGAAAAAACCCCATAAAAAAGATATAATTAAGATAGGTTAAAAATAGAAGTTAGAAGGAAAAAAGACATATGGTGATGATGAAATCACTCTCCTCTGACCAGAACATTATGTTAAAGTTCACATGATATTAAAAATGAAAAACTAACAAATGTACCCTTAATGTTTTATCTTTCTTTTATCTTTCCTTTCCTGCCACTTCCTCCTTAACATTCATGTATTATACTTCTGTATTCTGTCCCAGTGAATTATACCAAATTTCCTATAGTTGTGCCTCTGTTTTAGGAGCTTGAGCAGTTCTTGATTTTGCTTTAATAATAACATCTTTTGTGTTTCACCATTAGTTAGGACGTTGGTTGTTGATTTGGAAAAGATATTTCTTAGCCAGTTAAAGGACTATTTTATTTCTGTTTTGAAGATTTTTATTAATAATGGGGAGTTATTTAAAATGTATCAATATAGTATTTTATTTTATTATTATTTTTTTAATCCTCACCCAAGGATATGTTTTCATTGATTTTAGAGAGAGAGAAAGATAGATAGATAGAGAGATAAATAGAGAGAGAGAGAGGGAGAGAAAGAGAAAGATTAATTGGTTGCCTCCCATATTCGCCCAGACCAGGAATCGAACCCCCAACTTTTAGGTGTATGGGATCATGCTCCAACCAACCGGCTACCCAGCCAGGACAGTATAGTATTTTAACAACCATTGAGATGACATTAACATTTAAAAAAATCTTTATTGATTTCAGAGAGGAAGGGAGAAGGGAACAGAGAGAGGTAGAAACATCAATGATGAGAGAGAATCATTGATTGGCTGCCTCCTGCACTGCCCACACTGAGGATTAAACCTGCAACTCCAGCATGTGCCTCGACCATGAATCGAACCATGACCTCCTGGTTTATAGGTGGATGATCAACCACTGAGCCATGCCAGCCAGGTGACATATGCATTTCTTAACTTAGCAATATTTATTGTCTTCTATGTGCCAGGTGCTGATAATCCCATGTTTGATATTTTTTTTGGGGGGTGTTAATCTTCACCAGAGAAAAATTTTCCATTTGTTTTTAGAGAGAATAGAAGGGAGGGAGGGAGGGAGACAGACAGATAGAAACATCTATGTGAAAGAGACACATTGATTGGTTGCTTCCTGCATGAGCCCTGACTGATCAGGGCAGGGAAGCCTGAAACTGAGGTACATGCCCTTGACTGGAATCGAACCTGGGACCCTTCAGTCTGCAGGCCAATGTTCTATCCACTGAGCCAAACAGGCTAGGGCCCACATCTGATTTTCATCTCCCCTTTTATTAGCTGGCAAATCCTGGGCAATATGATTACCTTTTTCTGAGCTTTTGCTATTTTATGTATAAAACTTATGTGACCCGGTGCGTGGATTTGTGCACATTGAAAGGAAATTAATTAGAAGAAAGATTCCTGAAGTAATTACATTACATGTCAAAATAGTATATATAATATCTATTTATATAAAAACCCTGGGTGTAACTCGTCATGACCAAGGCTGGACCAACCAGAAGGAAGTCAGTCCTGCAGGGGTCGTCTTGGCAACGGCTGTGCCCTCCCTGAGCTGTTTCCTGGAGCTGTTTCCCCGCGAGGGCTAGGTTTGAGGCAGGAACTGGCCCTTGGAACGTGGACGTACTGAGTCCTGGGTCCTCTTTGCAACAGCTGCCCCCTCCCTAAGCTGTTTCCAGTAAGGGCGAGGTTTGAAGCAGGAAACGACCCTCAGAGTGTGGAGGCATATCATTATAAAGTTTTAATACATTATATTAGAGGTTGTGGTGGTACTGTTTTACCCACAGTGTCTACAGGACTTGCTGCAAATTTACTTCTCAGTGGAAGCACCTTTCATTCCCAATATAAATTACCCATTCCATTACATGAAGCTTCAATTTCTAGACTCAATATAAACAGCGAAGTTGCTAAGACTATTAAAAAGGCCCAACTTCTCATTATTGATGAATGCACCATGGCATCCAGTCATGCTATAAATGCCATAGACAGATTACTATGAGTAAATTTCTCAAATTACTATGAGAAATTACTATGAGAAATTATGAATTTGAATGTTGTATTTGGTGGGAAAGTTCTTCTTGGAGGGGATTTTCGACAATGTCTCAGTATTGTACCACATGCTATGCGATCAGCCATAGTACAAAAGAGTTTAAAGTACTGTAATGTGTGGGGATGTTTCAGAAAGTTGTCTCTTACAACAAATATGAGATCAGAGGATTCTGCTTATAGTGGATGGTTAGTAAAACTTGGAGATGGCAAACTTGATAGCAGTTTTCATTTAGGAATGGATATTATTGAAATCCCCTGTGAAATGATTTGTAATGGATCTATTATTGAAGCTACCTTTGGAAATATTATATCTATAGATAATATTAAAAATATATCTAAACGTGCAATTCTTTGTCCAAAAAATAAGCACGTTCAAATATTAAATGAAGAAATTTTGGATATACTCGATGGAGATTTTCACACATATCTGAGTGATGATTCCATTGATTCAACAGTTGATGCTGAAAAGGAAAATTTCCCCATCAAATTTCTTAATAGTATTACTCCTTAGGGAATGCCATGTCATAAATTAAAATTGAAAGTGGGTGCAATCATCATGCTATTGAGAAATCTTAATAGTAACTGGGGTCTTTTTAATGGTACCAGATTTATTATCAAAAGATTACGACC
>NW_005372107.1:745914-747242 GCF_000412655.1 Myotis brandtii
CTCCTCTGAGTCTCAGTGTGCTTTTCTCTTTCCTTCTAGTTGTAGAATTTCCACTCAGCCAGCCTTCCTGTAGTTCTGGATGATGTCCATTTTGTCTTTTAGTTGTATTTTTGAAGTGGTTGTGCGAGGTAGCAATTTCCAGTGTTTACCTATGCCACCATCTTGGTTTCTCCTCTCTTTTTTAAAAAAATCATCATTGATGTTTCTATCTCTCCCTCTCCCTCAATAATAAAAAATTAAATATTACAGCTCACTCTCCCCCATTCCCTTCCTCTTTCCCCACCCTCCCTTTCCTCTGCATGCTTTTCTCAGTCTCCCTACCTTCCTTGCTCTCACCGTCCTCTTTTGCTTCCATCTTCTCTTCTCTATCTCCTTCTCATCCCCATCCCCGTCACATCCTCTTCTCCCATTCCTCTTCACTAACCCCTTTAAAAAAAATATATATATATATTTATTGATTTCAGAGAGGAAGAGAGAGGGAGAGAGAGATAAAAACATCAATGATGGGAGAGAATCAGTGATCGGCTGCCTCCTGCATGACCCATACTGGGGATCAAGCCTGCAACCAGGGCATGTGCCCTGACCTGAAATTGAACCGTGACCTCCTTGTTCATAAGTCAACACTCAAGCACTGAGCCACACCGGTCGGGCACTTAACCCCCTTTTTACTTCTTCTATTTTATGAGGCTTCTAGCTTCCTTGAATAGGACTAATAGCCCTGGCCGAGTGGCTCAGTTGGTTGGAGCATCATCTTGTACACTAAAAGGTGGCAGGTTTGATTTTGAGTCAGTGCACACACCCAGGTTTCAGGTTCGATCCTTGATCAGGGCATGTTTGGGAAACAACTGATCAGTCTCTCTTTCTCTCTCTCTCTCTCTCTCTCTCTCTCTCTCTCTCTCTCTCTCCTTTCCCCCTTCTTTCCTCTATCTAAAATCAATTTTTTTAAAAAGGAGAAATAACCAAGGGATGCACTCTTGGAGTATTAAGTGTGGTTGGCCTTGAGCAGGAAGGCATAGCGCTGGTGCAAAGAAGAGAAAAACCATCAGCTGAACCACACACTACATCCACTACAAGTGATGTAATTGACTCCAGTTAAGGTGAGTGACAAGGACATCTCGTTTCTTGTGTTAGATGGGGTAATAATGAATAGACAAACAAGGATTTCCCTTGGACACAGGCATGCATTTCAGGGTCACATGCATTTGCCAATGGTAAATGGCAAAAAAGGAAACAAGATAACACTATAGAATTAGCTTTCCAGTTTTGCATATTTTATCTTTATAACTTTCTCTTTTAAAAAATTAAATCTTTATTGTTCAGATTGTTAC
>NW_005372108.1:0-1311 GCF_000412655.1 Myotis brandtii
CAATCCCTTCACCTCACAGCCAGCAGTCATGTCAGTCGTGTGTGTTGAGGGATTTGAGAACTACGAGGCTGCCTACCAGCCTCCCCAAAGCCTATGAGTGTCTCTGTGCACGCTCATAGCCGGACGTGGGCCCTGAAAAACACCCCTCTCTCCACAGCAAAGGCTCAGCTGCCACCTTCAAAAACTCATCTCATCCGTCTCTCCAACTCAAGGCTTTTTAAAGAATGTGCTCCACCAGGCTCATGCCAGCCTGTCCTGAAGGACCAAGATGCCCCCTTTCCACCCCCAACTCTGGCAGCTCTGAGGAAAATGGAGCCCATTACATTTGTAGGAAATGTAATGGGATGAGTAGGAAATAAGTTTGCACATTATAGCCACAGTAATAGCAATGTGGTTTAGGCAGCAAGGACCCAGGGAGACTAGTGAGCAGTGAGTCTCACTTGGGGACAACCTCCCTGGCCCCTCACCCCCAGAGGGCATTTGGAGACATTCCTGGTGTTCACTGGCATCTAGTGACAACCTTCAGTGTACAGGACAGCCCGCTGCAAAGGGATCCTGCCCCAAATTCGAGCCGTGCATGGCTGAGAAGCTGCTCCAGAGCCTTGCACTCGGAGTGCCACCTGCAGCCTCAGGAGCTGGTGAATGTCGACCGCCAGGACCCACCCACACCCACTGAATCCTAGAACTGCCTTGTAACAAGACCTCAGATGACCTGGGTGCACGACACAGTTCCAGAACCCTGCTTCAGAACAGCGGCCCGCAGAGTGCACACAGGCCCCCCAGGCCTGGCCTCCTTCCTAGTCAATCAAATGAGAATATCTGAGAGAACTGCTCCGGCATGTTTAAAGTCTCCTCCAGGTTCTCCTTCTGCCCACAGGTCAGAGGACCACTGGGCTAAAGCCATGAAAATGGGTACAGCGTGTAGCTGTACAGTCAGTCAGAGGGAAGGAAAGACCCTGACCTGCAGAGGTGGGACTCCAGCGAACACATCAGCAGACACGGGGCAGTTTCCCGTGTTAGTGCAGGTGCAGTCATGGCCGAATGGCAGGGAAGGAAGGGCAGGGGCAGGATCCTGACCCCAGGCTGGGGAAGGCTGCCTCCTAAAAGGCTAAAATAGCACCTCAATCAACCCTCTCCCTAATGTGTCAGTTATATAGGATCTGACAAATACTAGCTACATGAGGCCTAGAACGACAGAAAAGAGTAAAGAAGAAAAAGCAGAAGAATTAGAAATAGAAAAACATATTCTTATTTTCCTTCATGGCCAAAAATAAATGAGTTATCTCTCTCTCTCTCTTTCTCTTTCTCTCC
>NW_005372108.1:3578-5492 GCF_000412655.1 Myotis brandtii
ATTTAAAAAAATAAGTAGGAGAGCTGAGACACAATTTTTAGGGGCAGAAATAGAATATTTGGGACTAGCTATAATTATAAGAAATATTAATCATGCTCTGTTAACTGTGATGGTTCTGTTCTGATTAGAGAAAACACATTCTAACTTGGCTGGGAGTTGTATGCCCTGGGATATGGGAGCTCACATCGGAATGCAGTCATCCTCCTTTCCCAAGAACTGCCTATCATTATGGAAAGATTTACAACCTCATGGCTGAAACAATTTTGTCCCAGAGGCATCCATCCTTTGTAACCCCCAGCCCCTATTGCCTGTAATCTGGTCCTGGGGCACCTGCAACACACCCCCTCCACCCCTACAGCCCACATCCTATCTAATAATAGACAAACATGGTAATTAACCGTACCTTCGCTACCATTGCCATTGGCTGATCAGTGCGATATGCAAATTAACTGCCAACAAAGATGGTGGCTAATTTGCATACTGCAGGCAAGGCAGGCCACCAGGAGCCGCCATCCAGGCCCCCGTGTGCGACCCCAGGAGCCGCCGGAAAGCCGGGTTGCAGGCAAGGCGGCCCCCCGGGACCCAGGAGCCGCCTTGCCTGTGGCCCGTGATAGTGATCATAAAGCCGGGCCTCAGGCAAGGTGGCCCCCTGGGACCTAGGAGCCCATCGGCAAGGTCTGTAGGCAAAGCAGCGATCAAGGTATGAGGGGGAGTGTGGGGGGCGGAAGGAGCTACAGGAGCAGCTCTGGCCAGAGACTGAAGACTCCGACCAGGCGGAGCAAGGAGCAAAGACTGAAGGCTCCAGCCGCAGCGAAGACTGTGTCCAGAGCGAAGATGGAAGGCGGTGGCCAAAGTGAAGGTCTGGGTCCTGGGTGCCAGAGGAAAACTGGTGCTGGCAGCCAGGGGAAAGAAGGCCTATTGCATGAATCTTAGTGCAACGGGCCTCTAGTTACTTATAATCTATAATGATTATCCTGTGCCTACTTTCCCATGCCTGTAATTCCTACTTTCCTACCTGATCTTTGTCCTTCTACACAGTATAAGCAGCTGGCTTATGGAGAGGGCAGAGCAGATTTTTGTGGCTGACCTGCTGCTCGCCCATGCTGCCTGCAGTGTTGAAATAAACGCTCATATACGATTCAACCCAGACTCTGCTTTACTGGCTGAAGTAGTGACAGGCAGCCCAGACCCTTTGGTTGTCCAGTTATATAATCTCATAATAAGCCCCAGGCCTGGTGCAGCAGCCCACAGTCAGGAGGGAACTTACAACTTTTAGTTTCTCCTGGAGGAGAGAAGAGAGTGACCCTCACATCTGCCACCCCAACTTTTAAGATCTGCATCTGACAGACATGACCCCAAAACATCTAAGTTTGAGTGCCAATGGGGTGTCTGTCCATGAGACCTACAGGCTACAGCAAACTGAGAAACAGTTCATAAAGAGTGCATGGGGCCTGGCCAGTGTGGCTCAGTGGTTGAGCATTGACCTATGACCAGGAGGTCATGAGTTCGATTTTCAGTCACAGCACATGCCTGTGTTGCTGGCTCCATCTGAAACCAGATAATCAATTGTGGATGAAGGGGCCACATGCTAACCTGACAAGATCAGGGAAGGCCTGCGTGACAATTTTACAAACTCAAAGACCTAAAGTAACCATTAAAGATGATCTGAAATTAAACTTTCACTAAAGCATTTATGGTGGGTAGTCACTTCCTAGGATGGTATCTTCCATGACAAAGTCAACCTTTCCCTAAACTGAGCTTATCGTCTTTTTTGCATCTATGATAACACACATTGAAATGTCAGGGTAACCTGTAACTTCCCCTTTTTCCAGACTCCTCCAAATGTGCCTGGGTACCAGGACAGATAACACGAAGTTCTTCATTGTTATTGTTATCATGTTGTTGACTGTTAAT